>NC_050576.1:263019694-263034694 GCF_011100635.1 Trichosurus vulpecula
CAATAAATATGGTATTAATAAGTGTTAAAAAGAGGCCTATTACCAGTTGGTTGGGAATCTTCATTGTAGGTAGGGTCAGTAATGACAGGGCGTTTTGAATGGGACATTAAGTTTTTCCAGGTCAACCTCATTTACAGAATTGGGTAAAAATTCTCATAATTGTCCCCAAATCAAGTCTCTGTAGGTTGCCTGACAGTAAATATATTTTACACAGTTGGAATTTTTAAAAAAGAAAAGCAGAAAAAATTGGATTTTGCCCTGTCATCAAAAAAATGATAAAGCCTTGAGGAGAAAAGATTCACAAAATGTTCCAACCGTTAGACAAGCTGCCCTACAAAAACCTCCATGCATGAGTGAAAATAATTGCAGTTGGTGAATTTGTACTTAATCTTCAGATTACAGGTAATTATATACACATTTAAATTAGTTTATTTTGCATGTTCAATTTCATATTCATGAACATAATTTAATCCTTTGTATCTGATGAGTGGAAAAAAGTTAAAGTGGAATGTTAGAGCTGGGAGGGACCTTAGAGATCATCCAATCCACCCTTTTGTTTTACACATGAGGAAACTGAAGTTCCAATGGGGAAAGCAACTTGCCAATGTCATCCAGCTGCTAAACAACAGTCCCACAGATCTCTTGATGCCAGAATCGTGTGCTATTTCCATTGCACTATACTGCTGTCATTATGGAACCACAAGGAAAATAATGTAGGCAAAGTGCTTTTCAAAATAATAGTAATAGTAGCAAACATGTATATAGCACTTACTGTTTACTGGGCACTGTGCATTTATCGTCTTATTTGATCCTCACAATAGTCCTGGGAGGTAGGTGCTTTTATCACCCCCATTTTAAAGTTGAAGAAACTGAGTAGCATAGAGGTTAAGTGACTTGCCTAGGGTCACACATTTGAGCTCAGATCTACCCTCTGATTTTAGGCCTGGCATTCTTTTCACTATGCCATCTAGCCATCCTTGGGATTTCAAACCATAGTTTTTTTTTTTTATTTAAAAAAGCCAGAAATGGTGGTAATTCAACTTTCTTCCATGAAGTTTGACCTCAACATCGGAAAAATCTTGGCTCCATCTTGGCCCAGAATGTTTTCCTTTTGGTTTGGGGTAATCTGAGATTCACAAAACCTTAGCTGCTTATGACTATTTAATATTGTCAAACCATCATTCAACAAGGATTTGTTAAGTTCATACTATTTACCAGGTACTATGCCAAACATTGGGGATACAAATTTAAAGAATGAAATTATCCTTCTGTTTACAATTTGAATATAGGATGTTTCTATCCACGTTATTTCATTTTATTTCAAAATATTTCATCAGGGCTCCTCTGTTACCATTCTTGTTCCCAAGAACAGGCTGATTTATCAGTCCAAGAGATGGATTTTTACAACTTGGCTTTCTTTCTTTTTGCTGTGCTCTCAAAGAATTGGAATTATGGCATGGGCTTTGTTTTCTGATACGTATGTTTCACATATAGATATGTATGCATTCACACATATGTAAACACATACTCTCATATATACACATACACAATATACATATAAATATATGAAATTCTATTTTATACTTCAATGAATGAGTTCATAAAATACATGACTTTTGTTGGAACTCAAATATTTTGCATAGTTTCCATTTGCTCTATTTTTATAAAATATATCACTAATGCCATATTCTTACTTGGAGACTTGAATATTTTGCGTTTTGTCAGTAGTGGCTGCTGGCTGAGTTTCAGAGTGGGTTTGGGTTTCCTCCAAAGTATTCTAAAGCTATACAGGATTTCTGGTCATACCCTCGATTAAACATGCATCATTTGTACTGATTTTCCACATGATTATCTCAAATAGCCATGGAAGGGCACAAAGCTGTCAATCAATCCACAATGAATGGAGGTCAGTTTCACAATACTACATACTAGAGAGGAGGACCAGGATATCTATTTATCTGTAAAGTACCTTCCTGAAATATATAATCATCATGTTATTAGATTCTTGTTTTTAGAGACAGCACTAAGGCTAGAGAGCCCTAGATTCATTTGGAAATACAGTACCAGAAGTAGTAACACTTGTGGTCATTCTTCATCTTTCAAATGGCTATTGCAGGGTTATTACTGTTGGATTTCATGTTTCACTGGAAAGATACATGGCTGACTTATGGAAAATGCAAAAATTAATTGAAACGATGAAAAATATTAAATTCATTCAATCAGAATGAATCTATAAAGGTAAAATATGTATTAGAATCAACTTCCAAAAAAATTACAAGGTAAAATGCTTATGAGTGTTTTTTTTAGGATTTTCACTAAGATATTTGTCACAACGTTCCTCAGACCACTGTTTTCTATCATCATACATGAACGTAATAATAGCTTGTGACTAAAACTCCTGTTTGCACATTAGAAGGCTCTGGGTCAAACAGACATTATTTAAAGATAAGTTGCATCCACAGTAATGTGAATGTGAAAGTAATTATCGTTCTTTTAGAGGGATAAAACTGCTAGTAAGCTATTCCAGGTGTTGATAATATCCCACAGTTCCAAGTACTTCTTTCATTTGACTGTATTTCACAGTTTCTCCTGGAGAATGGATAGGGAGGGGGAAAATTAAGCTTTTCCTTCTGTAGTAACATAACTGAGAAAGCAGTTAGTAGCTTTAAAATAAGCATTTGTATGTATTCTGTAGGGAGAAAAACCCAAAGTATGTTGAAATACAATATACATAAGCATAAAACAACTTAAATTATTCTTGATAGAATAACCCTTTGAATTTGCTTTTACAGTTTCTTTAATCTATCAATGAATTTAAAAATATATTCAATATAAGGTAGGAGGTTCTAGGCACATGAAAAAGGATGGAGAGATGTTACACAGAGGATATAATGGAATATGAAGCATGGGTTTTACTCTTATGGTGTTGACCATCTAATTGTGAAGGCAAGATGTCCAAAAGGATTAGGGGACCTCATAAATTGTCAACTTGGTAGCATAAATACCAGATACAGTAATCTTAGTTCAGAGGAAATACAAGGATAGGTACTAGACTTTTGATTTCATTGATATAGTCTGTAAGTCTCACTATAGATGGGAAATTATAGAACTTTTGAGTGTAAGTGACCACAACAGTTCTTATTTTTAAATTGCATTTTAAAAGTACATCTTGGGTACCCATTATGTGTAAGGAACTATGCTAGATATTATTAGACAAAAGCAAAAATGAAAAAAAAATCCCTTCTCTAAACAATATTGCATTCTATTGGGGGATACACTGTGTGATCAAATAAAAATCAGGAAGCATTTCCTTTGAAGCAAGCCTTGAAAGAATCTATGGATTCCTGAGAGGTGGTGGTGAGGGAAGATTGCATCCCAAATACTGGGGATCCTCTACTCACAAGAGAAGTGTTGGGAGATGGAGTGTTGAGACTAGGTAACAGGAAACAGGATAATTAGGCAGAAAAATAGTATTTGTGAAGAGGAGAAACATAAATCTGGAAAGCTAGGTTGGTGTCAAATTGTGAAAGGTTTTAATTCAAACTGATAAGCAGATAAGCAATAGGAAGACACTGCAGTTTTTAAACAGCAGTGTGAAATGGCTGGGTCTGTGCTTTAGAAAAATCATTTTGTTAGCAGTCTGAAGGATGGATAGAAGAAAGGAGAGTGGAAGTAAGGAAGCTCATTAGAAAGCCTCTGGAAGTCTCCAGGCAAGAGAAGATGAGGACCCGGAGTGGTGACTACACAAATGAATAGGGAACAGCTAATGGAGCTGTGGGGGAGGAAGTATTTAATATTGTTTAGAAACCAGTTGGATATGGTACTCAGTGAAGGAGAGTGAAGAGTTGAGAATAACTGTAAGGTTGCAAACTTAAGTAAGTGGAGGTATGATGGTATGCTCAAGAGAAAAATGGTTTGAAGAAGAGGCAATTTGGAGACAAGAAAAAGAATACATATAAATAAGCTATATACAGAATACATAAGAAATAATTAAAAGAGGGAAAGCATTAGATAAAAAGGGGTTAAGAAAGGATTCATATAGAAGATGGGATTTTAGTTGGGTCTTGAAGGAGGCCAGGGAAGACAGGAGTTGGAGATTATGAGGGAAACCATTCCAGGCACTGAAGAGAGTCAATGAAATTGCTGAGAGTTAAGTAATGGAATATTTTATTCATGGAATAGCAAGGAGGCCAGTGTCAAGCCTAGATATCATCTCCTCTTCACTATCTCTCACACACCCCTCCTGATACAGCCACTACCTAGGTACAGGTGCTCATCACCTCATGTTTGGACTACCGTTGAAGTTCCTTAGTATGAGGGCAGGAGTTGGAGAGTAGAGAAAAACAATACAAACCATGCACCCAACCCATTGATGAAGGAAGAGGAATGACATGGGTGCCTGTAGATAATCGTGACCAGGAGTTTGGCTGGATGGTAGAGATGAATAGCAGGAACCTCTCAAAGGAGGAGAGGCTACTGAGTGATGGAGGTAAGGGGAGATCTTGGAAGTTGCAATGGGAAAAAAGAGTATTCTAACTCCCCTGCTTCAACCAGTGAGCAAAGGAAAATGAGTGAAAATAGAATTAGTACTGAAAAAGGTAGTCAAGGACTCTGTGCCATCAGAGAGGACACATTTTTAAGTGATTTCTGGAAGATAGAAGGAGTGGGAGATGAAGTTATTGGATGATGCTAAGTTTGTTGCCTGTGTAATAGGCATTCTATAAGACTCAGTGGAAGGCATGAGTGGTATTTGATTGGGACGTTGGGGTGAGGGAGTTCAGAGGGATAGCAATAAAAAGATTGAATGGTGGAGGATAGGGAACGGGGTTTGGATGATGACTTACAGGGTTTCAAAATTAGTAGGGTAAGATGAGGAATGAAAATGTTCATCATTGAGTGAGTGGACAGTGCCACTCCCTTTCCCAAAGGAGGCTGGATATTAGGGAGAAGATGCAGCAGGTGATGTCAGAAAGACAGACACAGAACATGCTATGCAAGTCACTGCAAAATTCTCCTTATGTCCTGTTTTCAAATTCTGGAATCAAATTCCTCAATCCTTTGTCCTTCTTGTTAATAACTCTTGTGATCCACTCCCTTGGATACCCCCCTCCATTATCACCTGCTTACTTCATTACATTTTTCTTCAGTCTCATCAGCTTCCTTCTTGGCTTCTAGACAAGTCATCCTTTTCTTACAGTCTTCTTTTCCCATAGTACTTGCCTTTGTTCTTTTTTAACAGCTCAAATACTTCTACTTTTCCTTGGATTTCCTGACTATATCTAAATTTCACTTTCCAAAATTCAATCTCTTTCCAAACTTCATGTCTGTTTATCAATTCCTTTCCCTTTTCATTCTTGGATTTCTCTTTCAGTTTCAAATCTTCCCGATTCATTCTTTCACCATTTTCCCAAACAGGCAAAGCATAGAATCCTATATATAATGTAGTTAAAGGAAGTTTGAGTTGGGGTGAAACAGGGTGCTGAGATGATTCTTTAGAGGGGATATGTCAAGTGGCTCATGCGATCACAGATCTGGTCTATGATGGATTTTGTTTGAGTTCATCTAGTCTAACCCCCTTAAATTTACAGATGAGGAAACTAAAACTCAGGTAAAGTGATTTACCCAGGGTCATTAAGGCTGTAAATGGCAGAACTAGAAATTGAATTCAGGTCCCATACTCCAAGTTCAAGGTAAAGTTCCACATTCTTCCCAGTATAACATGTTGGTTCCTGAATTAATTAGAATATTGTTCTGATCAGGCCAATATCGTGAATATAAGTCATGTATGACTCAGTTACATTCACTCTATTCCTTGGCCACAGAGTGCACTATTTTCTCTGTCTAGGGACTTTAGCCAAAAATATTCCAGGAAAGGGATACTAGATCCCTTGGGGCATATCAATGCTCATGAGAGATATTAGAAGAGCTGAATCAGTATATATTCTTCCTAGCTTCTGGAGGTGGGGTGGAGAAGTATACTTTCCTTCTCATTGGTAAGCAGTTCCATCTGTGGATGCCTTCTATTTGATGTCAAATTGAACCATAACCTGAATCACTATAATCTGGGAAAACATAATCAGTCGGTTCTACTGTAAGAGGTTTCTTATTTGTTTGGGGACGTGTTCAGTGAAAATTTAAAGAAGTCTATAGCCATTTACAAACTTTATTACTGAGTATGTGCTGTCTGTATGTCCTGAGTATGTGCTGTGTTTATCTTTTCTTAGGAAAACTGAAAGAAAAGAATCACAATGGCTTTCCCAGAAATTTTGGAAGGATGATTGGTACCAATAATATTGTCAATCAGGGTCACAACCACTTTTCAGTAACTGCTGAGACTTTTCAATAACTTGAATGCCAGTTTGGTTGGTTATTTTTTTCTGTCAAAATGTAACTATTTTTTGAGAATTTTATAGAAATCCTCACAAGGAGCAGATGTATAATTGGAAATGCCGTTTATATCCTGGGTAAATATTAAGGAGGCTCTTTGAGCTTGGAGTTTCACTCTTATTAGTTCAAAACACTGCCTCTGAGGCTGACTTGATTCCTTCAAAAACACGGCCACAGAGCCAAGCACATGCACAGAATTTTTAGATACTGTTATTGCTTCTCCTCAAAGTTGGGTTCAGGATATTGCTTTGAACTTCAACCAATCTGTGTTGTCATCAGTGTGATTGTTCCTCCACTGACACAGATCCTAACCCTTCTATAACTTAGCAGATAGCCTCTGAGAGTCACTGTGACTCAAACATCCATTATACTCTTTAATCTTGTCAGGAGCCTCTCTGAACTTGGCTGGGCTGGTTCACAGATGGCAGGCACACAGACTAACATAGGGCCTTTACTTGATACCTTTCCAACTTGGTAAGACTCATCAGAGCTTGGACTTAATCAGTGAAGTCTTGGAAAAATCCAAGGTTACATAAACTCTGAGATGAGGCATCAGAGGAGTACTTTAAGAGAGGATATTATGATTTAGGTGATGATAGTCTTACTTGGAAAGTACAACCTTTGTAAATATCTTTGTTCCTCTTCATCTCCCATCTGCTCTTAGGATCTAGTAAATCTTACTTTACTTATTTTCAGTTATTGCCTACAATGTGCCTTTTAACTGAGGTCATGTGGCCTCTTGGAAAGGTTGCTGGATTTGGAATGAGAAAATTTGGATCTAACCTCATCTGCTTCCTTTTCTGCAAAACAAGAGAGATGTATCATATGACCAAAAATGGATTCTAGCTCCTCTGTGATTAGAAGATGACTGGATTTTCCACATAGTTCTGTTGTGATACTAAAACATCCAGAAAATGTATTCATTTTGACTTTGTATTCCTTGACAAAAGTTTTTCTAAAATGACATTTTATTTGGGGGAAAAGCATTATAAATATATATTCTATATTATATCACGTTAAGTTTATAATGTTATATTATTTTTATATTATGTTTCGGTGTGTAATATTACATCATATTAAAATATGCATACACATATACGTAAATCTATCTATCTGTCTATCTATCTTCCTATCTACCAACATTCAAGTCTGTTTCATTATGTTAGTCAGTAACAGATGCTACATGCCTACCACAAAAAAGATTAAGTAATGCTTTCTGCAATGTATAGGAAATAGCTAAATAATATTCAAAGCTTAGGCTTCATCAATTGCAAGCCGACCGCATGCCCACAGCCAATTATTGCACATTGTGGATATCAGCAGAGCTTGTGTCTTTCTGTATCCGTGCATATCTTTTTTGAAAACCTAATTTAGAACTAAGCTTTATTATGTGGAAGGAAGAGGGGGAAGGAAATAGGGAGATTTAGTTTCATTCACCACTGATAGCTGTGGTTTTCAATACTCATTAATCTCTAGGCAGTTGCCCTTCTCTCACACACAAATAAAAGCTAACCACTCAGTAATGTTCAAAACATCACAATGAGCACGGCACGAGACTTTAGTTCATTAGGGTTCTAATTTGTTCCTAGCATACCCGCATTATGAGACCTGCTCTAACAAGTGACCTTCTACACTGTTAGCACCATCATAGATGAAGCTTATTCTGACCATACTATGCAAGGGATCATCAAAGTTTGGACATGGGAGGGACCTTAAAGTTCATGTCACTCAAGCCTTCATTTTACAAATGAGGAAACTGAGGCCCAGAGAGAGACAAGGACTTATAGAAAGTAACAGAAAGTAGCCTACAAAAGACTACAGTCAAATTCTCCTGACTCACAGCATGGGGTTCTTTCCAATACATTTCAATATTCAACTCATTAGTACACCAGTGACTATGGACTTCCACCACTTACGTAATTTACTACATTTTCTGCTGAAATTGGAAACCAGATTGTTTGTCTTCTGCTAAGGATTTTTAGTCATTTTCAGTCACTAGGTAATGTGAATTAAATCAACTGCCAAATATTTACATTGTACATACTATGTGTAATACACTGTGCTAAGGAATAAAAATAAAATACAGTCCCTGCCTTCAGGATGCCTACAATTTAGTTGGCAAGTTGCAGCATATACAGAATTCAATTTAATTCAATTATTATTTATTAATTACCCACTCAGCAGAAAGCACTTTCCTAGGTGCTGAGGAAACAAAGACAAAAACAAAAAGTGTCCTTGTCCTCAAAGAGCATATATTTTATTGGTGTGATGCAGCATGTGGAAAATATAAAATACTATATGCAAAACATACAAAAGGGCAAGCTCATTGGGGAAATTGGAAGAACATTAACAATTAGGGGGATCAGAGACAAGGCTTGTATAAGAGGTGGTCCCTGAGCTTCATAGGGAATCCAGCACTTGGGAGGGTCTTACGGTCATAGAGGATAACATGAACAAAAGCATGCAAGTGTCAGATTCAGGAAGAATAAGCAGATCATGTCAGTCCAGGGTGGAGAATGCAAGATGGGAATACTGGGAAATCCACATGTGAAAAGTTAAATAGTGGCACAATTAAATGAACTTTTTTTTTTCCAGGACTTGAGAGTAGGTTGAGATATCTATGGGCTTGAATAGTCAAGGAAGCTTCAGGAAAGACACCAAAGGAACTGGGAGACGAGATCACATTTATTGTTTACAAAGTTCTTTAATCACAACAATTATGTGAGGGAGGTAGCTTTATTACTCTCCCCCACTCCTTTCTGATGAAAAAAGCTGAGTGAAACATACACTTTTGGACACAGGTAATGTAGGACTTTGTTTTGCCTGACTGTACACATTTGTTGCTTAGGTTTCCTTTCTCTTTCTTTCTTTCTTTCTTTCTTTCTTTCTTTCTTTCTTTCTTTTTTTGTTAGGTGCTGAGGTGAGAGGGAGAAAAATAAATGCTTAATTGAGAATATAAAATTTAATTTAAAAAGAAGTTGCTGAGTTTGAAACAAGGTGAAGTGACTTGTCGACAATTACACAGTTAGAGTCAGACTTGGGAATTGAAACCCTTTCTAATACATCACCTGTCTGGGTAGAATACAGAAAGATAAAGAATGGGAAGAGAATTTCAGGTGTGGATGATGACATGAGCAAAGGCCCAGAGGTAAAAATAAAGATGGTGCACACAGAAGACTTTTGACATTTATTAAATCACTTTGGCTAGACTGGTGGATGTGTGGTGGGGGTGTCTTAGGAGATATTTTGAAGATGGGGATGGGAATTTGGGACAGCTCCTTGAATTTTAGGTTGTTTAGACTTTATCCTATAGATAGTAGGTGGCTGCTGAAATATTCTTATATGGGGAGCAATGTGACAAAATAGCAATCTTTTAAAATTATCTTTTGATTTTGTATTACTTTCATTTTTGAAAAACTCCCTTTCTCCTGCTTACAAATAATGGTATCCATTATAACAAAGGATGAAAAAAGAAAGAAAAAAAACTGTCCAGAAAACCAAATGACATATTAACCAAGTGCAACAATATAAGAGATATTCCCACACTCTCCTCTGCAAAGAAGAGAAGGTGTAGCTTCTCATCTCTTCTCTGCTGTCAAGTTTAGTCATTATAAAGAGGTGGTTGTTGTTTACGGCTAGGATGCAGCATGGACAAAATACAAATATCATATGCAAAACATAAAAAATGCACACTCTTTGGGGGAAAATAGAAAGAACACTAATAACTAGGGGGATCAGGAAAAGGTCTTGTGGAAGAGGTGATCCCTGAGCGTTAGAGGGGGAACCTTTACATTGTGGTAGTCATGATATAGAACATTTTCCTTGTTGTGCTCACTTTATTCTGGATGACTGACTGCAAGTCTTCCTATGCTTCTCTACATTCTTCATATTTATTGCTATTTATGGTAAACCCATTTTCCACTACACTCCCCATTTGGTGACTATCTACATTGTTTCCAGTTCTTTGATGCCACAAAACTCTTGACATAAATATTTTGCATTTTCATGGTTCCAAGGAATGCTATAGTGTTATGGAACAGATCAGCCACTATTTTTTTAAACTGATACACAGTTGTCTGGGGGAACAGAGAGGTTAAGTATCTTGCTTTGGGACACACAACACTCGAACCCATATCTTCCTGACTCAAAAGTCAGCTCCCTATCTGCTATATCATGCTAACTCATTTATTTTTTGGGGGGTGAGGAAGTTTATAAAGGACATGTAAATGAATATTTTAGAAATATTAATTGATAGTGTAGGGGTAAAATTTCGAGGAAAAGACTATGTGAGACTGATGTTTGGGTGACCAGTTAGATGACCACACCAGTATTTTAGCTATGAGGTGATAAATACTTGAATGAGTAGCAGCATTGGGAATGGAAAGAAATGGGTGCACCTGGGATCGTAACAGAATCATAGCCTAAGAGGACTGGGCAACTGACTGGATATTAAGTGAGGAGGAGGCAAGAGTCAGATATGCTCCTTGACCTTGCAGATGGGAGGCAATAATGGTACCATTGATGATGCCGATTGAAAGGTAGTCAGGAGGTCCTGTTCCTTTTGGGGGCAGAAGATAAGTTCAGGCTTAAGCATCTTAAATTTTAACAGATAGAAGTATGGATTTAAGAATCATCTTCCTAGAGATTAATAATTTAAGCCACAGAGTGAATAACCTCAGCCAAAAAAGAACACAGACTAGAGAAAGAACAGCAGTGTCAGGGGACAGAAGCCTAGGAGATAGTTCTTAAGCACTTACAATGTGACTGGGTACTCTTTACAACCCATTTGGTAAAATGGAATTTGTTTTTAACCTTTGAGAGTTAACCTACTTTGATCAGATCATGGGGGCATATGGACCTATGTATCTTCATCCCTCTAACGCAAGTTTTCAGAATGACCAGCACAATTACATGTGTTAATAAATATTTAAGTATCTTTGAACATAAGAGATGATGAGTTTAGAAGAAGAAAGGGAAAGTTTTCTTTGAGAATTGAGAATGACAAATGCAATTGCCAGAATGTGGAAGACTTTTCAGAAAGAAGAGTTTGGGGTACAGGGAAGGGGGCATAAATAGAAAATGGGTCCAGAAAAGACAGAAAGGATATTATGTATGCTAACATGGAATAGAGAAGAATTTCAAAGCAGTATATATGGCTAACTTTGCTACCATTAAGCAATAGGACTTTGCAAAGAACCAAGAGAAAAAAATCCAGGATGATTTTTGTTGTGCTCTCCCACTATGTGTAACTACTGTTCAATTTTATTTTGAGGTATCTAAAAAAACTCAATTCACCCTTCATAATAAGTCTTCTTAAGTTTCCTTTTCTAAAATATCTTAGTTCCTGTGGTGAAAAAAAACTGAAAGAAAATATCTTAATGTCATAATGTTCTTAAAATGTAGCTTTGTTCTAGGACCGAATATTTTCTATTTGGACCTGAATAAGGAGTTTTTGAAAAAAAATGTAAATAATTTCCTCTGTCTCTACTTTTATTTCTCATGTTTTGACAGATTTACTCCATCCTTTTAATTTTGGGGATTCTAGTATTAACAAGTCTTTACAACAAACTGCTCAGTAAACTGCAATGGTGGATGGGAGAAAAGAAATCATAATTTGATTTTGAAAGGAATCTCTAGTTCTCAAAACTAACTGGACTCCTTTGGGGAAAATCACTAACATAGCAGATGATGTAATTTCTAGTTTACCACCAAAGACCAGTGATCTCCTTTCCCCTCCTGAAAATAAAGAATCAATATATTTTAAGTACCATGACAAGCATCCTTGCTCCAAGTACAATAACAAATCTGTATGAAAGTCTGCTGATACCTCAAGGATATTGTATTAGGCAGACAGATAATGGATGATAGATATGATAGAAAGATGATGTATGGATAGATATATAGATGGATGGATTGATATTCATAGGTAGATGTGTAGAAAGATATATATATATATATATATATATATGTATATGTATATATATATATGTAAATGTAAAATAACTTCTGGGATCTCAGGGATCTTAATTAGAATCTAAGGGCTGCTTAGGATAATGATATGATCTTAAAGTCATTTTGAAAAGAAACAAAGATTGATCTATCAGTGGTACAGAGAGATTAATGGTTTAAATTTAGAACCAATATGCAATTTTGGTTTGAGGCTAGTTGGTCTAGAGTAGTGGTACTCAAATGTTAGTCCAGATACTACTGAAAGTCACTGATACTCTTACAAGGAATCAGTGAATTCAAAACTGTTTTCCTAATAAATCTCTGACATTTTTATTTCTAATACCATCAATACCTATAGATACAACCCATGTAAACAAAGCTCCTTGTTGGGGCAGAGTCTTCAATAATTCTGAAGAGTTTAAAGAGATCTTTGAGGATAAAAAAGATTGAGAAGCTATGGGTCACAACATTATAATTTCCTTTTCAATAGGGTGTGCCAATATTAGAATGTAAGCTCCTTGTGGGCATCAGCTACTTCAGTTTTGTCTTTTAAATCCCAGCACTAACACATTGCATTACACAGTTAACATTTAACAGATGTATGTTGAATTAAATTGAATTAAATCTACTGCCAAAAGAAAAACAAAAATAACAGCTGATTGCACCCCATGGAGATGAAAGGATAGCTCACCATTTGAGTCTTTTTGCAATTAATAAAGTTTGATAGTGGTTTCAAAGTTTTCATACATAAAATGTTATACGATTTATAAAATTAGCTTAAGTTAGACTCTGTCTTTATTACTTAGACACGTGATAATGTTTCCTTTTGTTGAAACATAGAATGAAATGAAAATTCTTTTACTACACTGTAACATAACTAACATTATCCTAAAACCATAGTAAACAATAGAAAAAAACCTTATGGAATTAAGGAAGTCTCCTTCCACAATAACCACAACTAACTGTAAGTGCTAGGGAAAGCTAGAAGTATTTTCATTATCAGCAGTGTTATTAAACACTCCTGTTGCAATCTTCTCTCTTCCTTCCCAATGTCCTATGCTTGCATCTGTTTTGACTTTCTCTCTATTTGATACTTGGTGAAATAATTTCCTGCATTCTCTCTTGTCCTGGGTATGAAAAAGTAAATGCTGCATTACTCCAACTTAGGTAACCCTTAGGATAATTTTTTAAGCAGCAGGAACCAGGGCTATCTGGCTGAGTAGATAATGATATCAGCTGCTTCCTTCCAAAACAACAGGTGCTTGGGCATAAAAATGTATACCATCATACTGAGATGATGACATCAGTTCATACTTCAGCTTAATTATAAACTACCTCCATTAATCCTGAAATAATTAAACATTTTGTGTGTGCTGCAAGGTGAAATGTAAAGTTATAGGTTCCTGGCTATTAATCACTAGGTTAAAAAAGGGTGGGGGGGCTTCTCTATAATTTTGAATTCTATGCCCCACAAAAATGTAACATTCAAATCAAATTTTAGGATATTATGTTGTTTTTACCAGTGTAATAGCCAAGATATAAATGTTCATTGGATTTTAAAACTTGCAGCGATCTTGCTATGTTATGGATGTACACAGATACCATATGTATATAAATGTAAGTGCGCCATGATGACAAAACATGCTTCAGTTTAAAATAAACCTAAATCACACTAGTTATGACTTTTTCTGTTAAGTATTTTTCATGCAAAATGATCAATTTTCACATATTAGAAATGTGTCCAAGTATATTTCAACAAAATAAAGATTTTTAATTCTGACTGGATATCTAGTCTGGAATCTAAAAAAAATACTTTTGCCAAAAAGTCCATTAAGAATCCACATTAAAATATGGTGCCACATTTACTATATTTTCAAAATCCGGGGAAAAATTGTACACTAAAAATATTTTCCTAATTGAATCACCATCTAAAATCAAATGCAATTTGTAAAGTCTTTCAAAAGTGGCTTTAGGTCTTGCAGAAATAGATATGGTGAATGGAAGATTATATTATCTTCCCTTTAACTTTAAAATATAGTACTGACCTTCCTTAAAACAGATGTTAGCTTCATGAGCCAGATGTGTCTCAGCAAATGAGTTATAAGAACTACATTCAAGGACATAGCCACTTAAGAATTAATAAATTATGCATTTGTCATTTGTTATTGGGTAAGGCTTAGGCTGACATCTTTGAATGAAAGTGTCCCAGTCCACAGAAATAACATTAACAATTTAAGAGAAGAATTTTCTAGAAGAGAGGGGAAAGGAGCATAGCACTGAGTATGAATGCAGAGTTTAATCACTAAAAACTAACATCTTTGGTTTAAAATGAACTGATTAAAAAGTAAGTTCTGGGGAGTCCTTGGGAATGTATATTTATTTTAAAGATAGCTTAGCAGCTATAAGTAGTTGTTCAGGCATTCTTTCTTTCTTCCTTCTTTCCTTTCTTTCTTTCTTTCTTTCTTTCTTTCTTTCTTTCTTTCTTTCTTTCCTTCCTTCCTTCCTTCCTTCCTTCCTTCCTTCCTTCCTTCCTTCCTTCCTTCCTTTCTTTCTTTCTTTCTTTCTTTCTTTCTTTCTTTCTTTCTTTCTTTCTTTCTTTCCTCATCCTTTCTTTCCTTCATCCTTTTTTTCATCCTTTCTTTCTTTCTTTCTTTCTTTCTTTCT
>NC_050576.1:266339694-266619694 GCF_011100635.1 Trichosurus vulpecula
GAACTGCAGACAACTCGTGTTCAATGTTTGGGAAATGGGTGAAAAACTGAGGCTCATCCATGTAGTGGAGCACTATATTATTGTTCCATGAAACAGAGAGATAGAAAGGAATGATGGAAAGACATATGAAAAGATGGAGAATTGTGAAAACAGAATCAGAGTGATCTGCACATGGATTGCCACTCTGTAAATAAAAATGATAATATCAGCAACAGAATTTTAAAAAAATGGAAAAGTGATGAGAACACAGAAGGAAAGAAATTGCTTATTTGTCCAGTCCTGTGATTTCAAGGGATATAGGAATCTCTCCATAAGCAATGCCCCCACCCCCACCAATACAGATGACAATGAGCTTCACAATTTATAGTCTCAGGGAGTTGGGAGGTGACATAGCAGGTAGGTCAGGCTCAAGACTAGGAGTCAGAGGACTTGGGCTCAAAGTCTAGCTTTCCTACTCACTACTGTTGGACCTTGGAAAGTTTAAGTTAGGCATTCTGACCACAGTTATCTCATCCAAAAAATGAGGGGATTGGACTGAGCTCTAAATCTTTGATCCCATGAGCTGCCCAGGTCATTGACAAATTAAGTGATTTCCTCAGGGTCATGCAGATAGTTTAGGTGAGAGGCAGGATTTGAACTCAGGTCTTAGAGGGACTATGGAGCCAAGGCTGCCTCCACTATACCATGACACTTTTCTTGTTTTACTAAAGTTAACATATGCTCTGAAAAAAAGAAGAAAAAAAATTGTAAACAGTTTAGAGTTCACAGTTTCATGTATGATTTCCTTGTAAAATGTTTGTTTCCTTGAATGTCTTTGTTGGTGACAACTGTTCATTTTTAGATGAACAACTAAAAATAATTTTAAATTCATTCACCTGATTCAAGTGACTTTCCTTACTCTCTAGTGAGTCTCATAGTTTGCTGAAATTTGGTGACAGCTTCCCAAGTCACCGAGAGCAGCAAGGTTTTGAAACGCTGCTAAAATTCTATTAAACCCGACAATATTACAGGATGAATCAGGCACAGAGGAGTGTTCAACCTTAAGCTAAAATGAGAACATCTTTATCTAAATTCTGTTAAAACTAGTGCCTTTCAGGGATCAGTTTGACAGGAACAAAACTCACAACACAGTGCCTGAAAACAGGCAAGGTTCATCTATCAGTATAACCTTCAATTTGGGGTTCACCTACATCCTTTACTTTGGGAAGTTATCTGTCATTCAAGTTTTGCTTCACATATAATTTCTTTTTTTTATTTTGAAGTTCAAATACTACTTACAACCTAGCATTAAGACAATGTTTATTATTATCATCAAGCCTATGTATTTATGTATGAATAGAAGAAAATGGCTTAGATGGAGGAACCCAGAGTGGACACTGTCATGGGAAGCATTACTATTTCACCAGCTTTTCAAGTGGGAAAAGGTTCTTATAAAAATGATCCCCTTGAGGGGCAGAAGGCATGGGGCCATGAGAACTCTCTATGGACTTCCAGATGTGACTGGCATCCACAGGCATTCTCAGTTTTCACTTCTCTAACAGTTCCTGATGTGGTTGTCCCAAACTTTGCTCTAGCCTCATTTTAACTTGTGTTTAACCTACTCATCTTGACTTCTATCCTTAGTATTTGACCAAGCCTCTGTGACTCAGTGGCCTTCTCCTTTGTCATATCCCCCCCACTATCCAGGTTCTCCCCAGGCGCCTTTGATTCACAGATCATTCCACCTCACTCTCTCCTGGACTCTCTCTGGACTCCCAGCCCGTCAAATGGTGTCTCTCTTTCCCTATATGCATTGTCTCCTCCCATTAGAATGGAAGCTCCACTGGGGGAGGGAATGTCTTGCTTGCTTGTATTATATCTGCGGTACTTAACACAGTGACAGACAAATGGCAAACACTTAATAAATGCTTTATCCATCTGTTTAAATCTTGTCCAGTTTTCTCGCACTAGCATCTGGCTCTTCATTCTCCTTCCTGCTGTAAAAAAAAAACTGCATAGATGCCAGGGTTCCAACCACTAGCATTATCATCACTTAGTCCATAAGGTCCATATTTGGGATCTAAAAGGAAACTGGCTTGGCCCAGTAAATTCCAGGAGACGATACCCTAAGGTGACAATACCTTAGGGCAAAGTATTTACTGTTTATGTGCTGTATTCTGATGCTGTTGACGCCATGTCTTCAGACATGGAAAAAAGCAGTTAAATGAGCAGAGAAAAACAGCAAAAATTGAAGTCCATCCAGGAAAAATGAATAGCACAGGGAGAAAAAAAATGGAAGCTGGGGACTGCCTTTACAAGGTTCTCTCCTACCAAATTACTGGCAAAATGCCTTGAACATAGTAGGCGCTCAGGAAATGTTTCCTTGCACCTCATCCTTAATCAGAGGATCTGGCAGGAGCTCTCCAATATCCACCCTCCACCCTCTCCAGTCAGAGGGAGGGAAGGGCCCAAGGGAAGGGTGAAGGATACTGAAGATGTAGGAGTTTCAACGTTGAAGTGATCTTGAAGGAAGGTGCATTTCAGGAGATAACAATGAAGTCTAGATGAGCTGGCAGGAGGGAAATGATGTCACAAGACCTGGGCTTGAATGAAGGCTCAGATACTTCCAGACTGCGTAACTCTGGGCAACTTGTTTAATCTTTCTGAGCCTCAATTTCTCCATCTCTAAAATAGAAATAATAATCTTAACTTACTTCACAGCAGGTTGTGAAAGTAAAAGGAGATAAAGTGTATGTAAAGCACTTTGCAAAACTAAAACACAATATAAATGTAAGCTATTATAAAACACTTTCAGAAATTGCTTTTTTCATTTAAAAATACAATTTCCTCACCCAAAACTAGCAATCTTTTAAGAATGAAAGAGATGAAATGCAGCAGGTAATGGGTTGAGAGCCAGCCACAGAGTGAAGAAGATGACCTAGGTTCAAGTCCCACTTCTGACACATACTTACCAACTTTGTGACCCCAAGCAAGTCACTGCTTCATGGTGCCCTTAGCAACTCTAAAGTGATAAGTCACAGAGTAGATGTTAGTTGTATTGGTGATGGAAGTTTCCTCACTGAGATTTCCCTATACCAATGAAATCACAAATAAGGATTGAAAATGGAAAAATCAATTAAGAGCATTGCTTTAGAGCTCAAAGAGGCCTTATAGGCTCTCTGGTCTAACCCCATCATATTAAAGATGAGGAAACTGAAGCCTAGAGAAGAGAGGGCACTTGCCCAATGCCACAGCAGTCACTATTTATTGGGGTGGGGAGGGGCCTTGAACGAATGGCCTTAGGATCCCAACCTAGCATTCTTTCCACCACACCAAGATGTACTTCCTTGCACATACCATGAGAGATATTATTACCTCTCTTGTCTTATGGCACTATTTTGATGCCTTCTGTTACTGTTTCTCAAATTCATTTCCTTGTATAGCCATACAAGCAAATACTCCCAAGTGATAAGCTCACAGAGAGATTGCTGTTGTCATTGTGGTCACCATCACTGTTGGGTTTTGGGGGGCTTGTTTTCTTAACTTGTCCATTGCTCCATGTGGAGGTGCCTAGATAATAAAACGACAATATCATTCTTCACTCCCCACTCAGCATAACTTAGCAAGCCCTGGAGGCAAAGAGTTCTTTTCATAATAACTCTATTCTTTTCCCTTTGGAGTGTGACCACTGGCAATTTAAAATAAATCTGTTTTTGAAAGTTTGATTACATAAGACTTGTTGATGAAGGAGAAATTCAAAGAGCATTTATAATAGGATGGTCTGAATCATTATATACAGCATTCACAGTGATCAATAAAATATTAAGGATGGATTAAATTTTTAGTAAAAATAGATTTCGTTTTAAAGCAGAAAAAAATCTCTTGCAATGAAGTTTTTTAATGCTTTGCATACCATGACGACTTTATTCTGTAAGGTACAGTCAAATGTTACCTAGCTCAGCTCAAAATTATAGTTAGAGCTACATTTTACCACAGAAATTGGACTGATTTTCTTTTGAAAATGTTGACAGCTTGCATTGACTGTTTAGCTCATAGATTTAATTTAAACAAAATTTGGATCAGAATAACTTCCAGTTTTTAAGTACAGTAAATTCCCATTTATGTGGTTAGGGAATATGTCTTATTAAGCCCTCTCTCACTTAAATCCAATTCACTTGCAAGTCATGGCAACACCTTCCTGATGTCATGGTCCTTTTTGAGAACAAAGGACAAAACAACCTGTGAGTAGCATGAGCTGCCCCAGTGGGGACCCAACTGGCCAATTCCAGTTGGGCAGCACAGCTCCTCTCCTCTCTTTTCTTCTACTCTCCTTTCTCTCTGTCCATGTAGGATATCACACCCTTAGTTGCCAGTAATCTGCCCAAAGGAATGTAAATTTTAATCACTGCCTCAAAAGATGTCTTGAGATTTACCAAGCTAGATTCCTTTCTTAAGGACCAAGCTTTAAACCCAAATCACTCAGGCTGTCATAGATTGGCCAACAATGGGTTCCAGCCCAAGCCCATGGAGTCATTGTTTGGGCCCTGATTGCTCAAAGTAAATGTAAATAGAAATTATTTCTGTTTTGGCCAGAAACCCTGAGGGTCTTCCCCTCCCAGATTGATTTTTTTTAACTAGGTAAAAGAGGCCATTCTTTGCCTCATTTCTTACCTAGCCTTAATCACAGAATGGGTGTTGCCTCAGTCAAACTGAGACGTGAGAAAGACCTTAGCTTAAAAAGGTCAAGCTCTCCCACTGTATCCAGGGCCATCTCCAGTTATCCTAATCTATATCTTACCACTGGATCCAAATGGTTCTGAAGGAGAAGGTGAGGCTGGTGACTTTGACCAGTCCCTCGTCGCTTAAATCCAAAATTCACTTGAAAGTCATGGCATCACCTTCCACCACAAGTCATGGTCATCTTTGAGAACGAAGGACAAACAACATTCTCATATACCTAGCACATTGCAAGGCACCTGCTTTCTATGCATTAGGGACAGCAATAAATGTAACAACCCTTCTTTATTATTCCCCCAACTTGTCTTCCACTCTCAAATAGGGTCCCTAAAGGGTGGCTGCTACTCCCATAGGTTCTAGGGGATACCCTGTGAGTACCCAATATTAACACTCTAGCTCAAGGGCCCCCACTGGTGTACGTCACATTAATAATCAGCCAGTACAATTCTTTGTTATGGGGGGTGGCTCTCTGGGAAAGGGGATGAGGAGGGATATAGGGGAAAATTTAGGAGACATAAAACAAAAGATATCAATAAAAATTCATTTTAAAATAGCTCTAAAATTCAATCAACACACATAGGCCAGGTCCATCTTTCTCTTGAATCCGTAGCCACCTCCCTTGGGTGACTCTTTCTCTGTATCTATGTCTGTCTGAGATGTGTGTTTCTGTTCCCTCAATTGAATTGTAACCTCTCTCAAACTTTTCAGTGATCATCAAGCCAGGAATGTAGAGCCATCCCCTGATCTTTTCACTGAGAACCACTTACATAAAGGAGAACTGCTGTCACTAAGGCAAATTCAGAGTATGGCAATATTAAAGAGCTTCATTTGAATCCCCACTGACAAAGAGAGTGATCAAGTTCCACTAATGATACATACTGGCTGTGTGACCCTGGACAAGTCACTTAATATTGTTTCTGTGCCCCAGGCAACTCTCAAAGACAAAACTCTGAGTCAAAGTTATAGATCTGCATTAGAAGATCTATTAAGATCTATTAGAAGGTCCTCATTAAGATCACCACAAACCAATGAAATCACTGGTCCAAATAAAAACAAACAAATGAAAATTCTTTTTTCCCCTTTAATTTTTTATTATTCATTTATTTTTAACATTTAAAAAAATTTTGAGTTCCAAATTCTCTCTCCCTCCTTCCAGCTCCTCCCTCACTCACTGAGGAGGTGAGTAATATGATATCAACTACATATGAAGTCTTGCAAAACATATTTCCATATTAGCCATGTTCCAAAAAAAGAAAGAGAGAAAAAGAGAGGAAGGAAGGAAGGAAGGAAGGAAGGAAGGAAGGAAGGAAGGAAGGAAGGAAGGAAGGAAAGAAGGAAGGAAGAAGGAAAGGAAGTAAGTCTTTCTCTGGATGTGGAAAGCATTTTTCACCATGAGTCCTTTGGAGTTGTCTTGGATGACTGTGTTGATCAGAGTATCTAAGTCTTTCACCACTAATCATCATGACCATATTGCTGTAACTGTGTACAATGATCTGCTTGGTCTGTTAATCTCACTTTGCAGCAGTTCATATAGGTCTTACCAGGTTTTTCTGAAACCGTCTCCCTCATTATTTCTGATAGCGTGAGTATTCCATCACAATCATATATTGTGACTTATTTAGTCATTCCCATATTGATGGGCATTCCTTCAATTTCCAGTCCTTTGCCACCACAAGAAGAGTTGCTATAAATATTTTTATATATAGATGTCCTATTATTTTTTCTTTGATTTCTTTGAGATACAGACCTAGGGTATGCACTGTTTTATAACCCTTTGGGAATAGTTCCAAATTGTTCTTCGGAATGGTTGGACCACTTCACAATTCCACCAACACTTAATTAGTATACTTGTTTTCCCACATCCCCTCCAGCATTTGTCATTTCTAATAGGGTGAGGTGGTACCTCAAAGTTGTTTTAATTTGCGTTTCTCTAATCAATACTGATTTAGAGCATTTTTTCATAGGTTTGATGTCTTCTGAAAACTGCCTGTTCATATCTTTTGACCATATCATTTGATCCATTTTTGGGGAATGGATATTATTTTTATAAATTTGCCTCATTTCCCTATATATTTGAGAAATCAGGTTTTATAAGAGAAATTTGCTGTTAAAAAAAGGTTTCTATATCACTTCATTGTCTATGGTTGTTGCTGTTGTTTTTCAGTCATGTCCAACTCTTCATGACCCCATGGACAATACCATCCATAGAGTTTTCCTGGGAAAGATACTGGAGTGGTTTACCATTTCCTCCTCCAGTGTCCATGGTATCATTTTAGCCAAATGTGGTTTCCCTGGTTATCTCTTTTAATTAGGTCTATTCTTGCTTTTGCTTTGTCTGAGATTGATTGCTACCCCCATCTTTTTTTTTACTTCAACTGAAGTATATGTATACGAAGAGTATAGATTCTGCTCTAGCCCCTTATTTTAATTGTGTGTGTGTGTGTGTGTGAGAGAGAGAGAGAGAGAGAGAGAGAGAGAGAGAGCGAGAGAGAGAGAGAAAGAGAGAGAGAGAAAGTTTTTGTTTCAAGTATGTCTCTTGTAAATAATATATTATTGCAGTATGGTTTCTAATCCATTCTGTTATCCACTTCCTTTTTATGAGTGAATTCATCCCATTTACATTCACAGTTATGATTGCTTACTGTGTATTTCCCTCCATCATATTTCTTCTATTCCTTCTTCTCTTTCTCTATTTGCCCTGTCCCTCCTCAGAAGTCTGTTTTGCTTCTGACCACTGCCTCCCATAATCTGACCTTCTTTTTATTCCCCCCCCCTTCTCTGATCCCCTTCCCCTCTTATTTCTCTCTTAGGTAAGATTAATTTCTATACCCAACTGAGTGTATATATATATTTCCCCTCTTTGAATCAATTCTGATAAGAGGGAGATTCAAATGTTGCTCACCCCCTTTATCCTCCCATTTCCCCCTATACTGTAAAAACTCTTCCTTCTGTGCCTCTTTTATGTGAGATAATTTTCTCCATTCTTCTTCTCCCTTTCTCCCTAGTGCATCCCCTTGTCTCATATAATCAACTCACACCCATTTCCTCTGTCTGTATAAAATCCTTCTAACTGCCCTAATAATGATAAAGTTCTTAGGAGTTACATGTATCATTTTCCCATATAGGAATGTAAACAGTTTAACTTTATAGAGACTCCTATGATTTCTTTTTCCTGTTTACCTCTTTATGCTTCTCATGAGTCTTGTATTTGAATATCAGATTTTCTATTCAGTTTTGGTCTTTTCATCAGGAGTGTTTGAAAGTCCTTTATTTCATTACATTTCCATTTGAAAAAATAATTCTGAATCTATACATGCAACTAGAGAGAGCAAGAGAAGCTCTCAAAGGGAAATGTATTACCCAAAAGAAAAAACAAGTAATGATCCAGTGGAAAGAGGGTTGACTTTGGAGCTGGAGAATTTGTGTTCAAATACGACCCTAATGATGATTATATAACCTTGGGCAGAGCACTTAACCTCGCTCATCTTCAGTTTCCTCAAGTCTGGATACATGCCTTCTGATGTCCCTTCCAAATTGATTCTAGTTCTGTGGCCCTAAGACAGGGCCTTTTTATTAGCTGCTTAGACAACTATGTCCAAAAACAATGGGCATCCAATCCATCAACTCTAATAAAACCCCTGTGATGGGTTAGAAGACAAACATTCTTCCTCTCCTCCCTCTTTAAGGAAACATAAAAAGAAATTCTACAAACAGAATCATAGCCCTAGAGTCAGAAAAGACTTTCAAAGTTATTTAGTCATGGGATCATAGTTTCAGAGTTAGAAGGAACTTTCAAGATCACTTCCTCATAAGGTCACAGATTGAGAACTGAAAGGAAGCTTAGAGCTCATTTAGAACAACTCATTTTTTACAGAGGAGGATTTCCCCAAGATGGCACAGCCACTTGGTGTCAGAACTAGGGCGAGGACCATATTTGAGACTATGAACATTCTTTTCATGCTTACTTTCTAGTGAAATATTAATAAAAATGAATAAACAAGTAAATAAGCAGACAGAGAAATAAATGTGAATAGATAAATAAATTTATAGTAAAAACTCTGAAGATAACGTGTTTTAATGGCCCACTTACGATTAGGAAGCTCAGAGGTAGAAATGATAGAGGAAACCTTGGGAATCATTCTAGGATATTAGATAAAAGGAGTAACGGAATCATTAATATGAAAATAACAGTAAATAGGCTGAAGGCCATAAGGTATGCTTCCACTTGCCATTGCCCCTGGGGGCAGAGGTGGGGAAGAAAAGCTGAATTGATGTAGAGGGGCCAGCCCAGCTTTGGGTAGCAAAAAAAGGAGTGAGGGTAAGTAAGGGAGGGCCCTGCCAAAGGTATCAAGATACCATGGAAAGAGCACTGGATTTGGAGTCGGAAGCCTTGGACTCCAAACTTTACTGTCCTCTTTGAGACCTGAGTGACCTTCAACAAGTCACTAAATGTTTGGATCTCATACTCCTGAGATAATTGAACTACATGACCTCTGGTGTCCCTTCCAGTTTTAAATACAAAGCCTTTAGGCCCACAGTGCGATTTTGTACAGCCTGCCTGTGTTTGCTGCGGGCATGGAAATCGACATAAATGCTTTAACTTAAGCATTTGTGTCGATTTCTGTGCTTGTGGTGGACACAGGCAGGGCCTCATGGGGGTGCATGGCCGTGTTTTGGACAGCCTTGCCGTTAGGACATGATGATTTCAGGTCCAAGAAGATGCTGACAACACAGACTTCTCATACCCCAGCAGCAACTCCTAGGAAAATGCTTCTAGGGAATGAGACCTGCTCCCTGATTAGCCCTTCCCAAGGGAGCTGGAGGCTCACTTAGGGAGAGGCAAAACACTGCTCTGGGATTCAGAAGACCTGGCTTCAAATCCCACCTCCCATCATTTATTACTTTTGTGATCTTGGACAAGTCATTTACCTTTTCTGGGCCTAAATTTCCTCATCCCTAAAGTGAAGGAATTGGATTAAACTGATGGATGAAGTGGATTAAATTCAACTCTAGATCCAGTAATCCTAGGATCCTGTCTCTGGTCAAAAAACTCACAGGCATCAGGTTGCCTATTTTTTAAGTTCCTGAATGGGTCCTATTAGGTAGTGGGTGACAGAGGGATGGTCATAGAGCAAAAGCTGGAAAGGCCTAAGAGTCCATCAAATCTAAAATTCATTTTAGGCATGAGGAAAGAAATAGAGGCCCCCCAGGGGTGAGGTGAGACTGTTGTCCCAAGGCCACACAGGAAGTAAGTAGGAGGCCTAGGATTAAAATTTAGGTCTTTGGACTCCAGATTCAGAGTCTTTCCATTGTAGATGGAATAAATACTTTCAAATCATTTGTTGTTGTTGTCTTGAGTTGTTTTTGTCATGCTTGACTCTCTATGACCCTATTTGGCATTTTCTTGGCAAAGATACTGGAGTGATTTGCCATTTCCTTCTCCAGTTCATTTTATAGATGAGGAAACTGAGGAAAACAGGGTACAGTGACTTGTCCAGAGTCACATAGCTAGTAAGTGTTTGAGGCTGGATTTGAATTCAGGTCATCCTGACTCCAGAGCATATGCTCTAGCCATTATGCTAAGGATTAAAAAAAGATTTAAAATGCAAATGTTGGTTTAATTCAGGAGTTCTTATCCTTTGTAGTGTAATGGACCCCTTTAGCCATCTGATAAAGCCTGTAGACCTCTTCTTAGAAAGATATTTTTAAAGGTAGAAAATCAAATGCATAGTATTATAAAAAAAAATCAAACATGCTGAAATACAGCTATTAAAATGGTTTATATAGTTCATAGACCCCTCTATGCCACGGGCACAGAGGATCAAATGAGATATTTGTCAAGCACTTAGCATGGTAAAGGCCCTTCAGAAAGGGATGGAAGTGACGGAAGGAGAAGGAGGAGGGGCAGGTTCTGCCATGAATTCTCCATGGCTCTCATCTCTGGCACTGAGAGATTCCTCGGGATGGGAAAGGGGAGAGAATGGGTCCAGCCAATGTGCCAGCTTCACTCTCACACACCTCCACTTCACAGGAATGAAAGTTTGTGCTCAGGGCTCTCATTTCAGATCTCACTGTATCTCTCCAAGTACTGAGGCAAGTCTGCCTGTTCCCTTCCAAAGGCCCAGAACAAAGGGAGTGGTTCCCACCACAATGGCACGTGCCACAAATCACCCATTCCCTAATGATGAGACAGCCATTCAGGCTCAATAATCACCAAAGCTATAAAGCCAAGAGATGGCCTCAGTCTTCTCCATGAAGATTAATGGGCATGTCCACACTGTCCATAGAGAGATGCAATCAAAGTCCCCCAAACTGGCCAATAGGCAGTGAGGTGGCATAGTGGATAAAATGTTAGATGGGGTGAGGAAGACCTGAGTTCCAATCCAAGCTCGGACACCTTAGGAACTATGAGAACCTGGGCAAGTCACAACCTGTCTCAGCCTTGATGTCCTCACTCATAAAATGGGGATAATAATTGAACTTATCTCACAGGGTTCTATGAGGATCAAACCAAATAATGTGTAAAGTGTTTTACAAACCTTCAAGTGCTATATAAACATTAGTTACCATTATTATCATCATCATTCCATTGATCAGGCTCTCCTAATCAACCCTCTAAGCTGGTTAAGGTATCGCACAGATTAACTCAAAAGCATCACTCGCCAATCCAGGAACCAAAGTTACTCGTTGATCTCAAGTCATTCCCTTGGAGAGAGAGGACACCAGAGAAAGTAGGAGAGAAATGGTCTCTTAAAGCTCTGGAAGAAGAGAAAGTATGAATAAAAGGAAGGTCAGACCCCCGAAGCTTTGGCCCTTTCTCTACTTTGAAGAATAACTCACCCTCACTCGTCCTTGGCGTCTTCAGCAGAAAACTGAGCAGATGGGTTGATGTGGTCACTAAAGTAGGACCAAAAGCTGATAGCTCCGGAGCTGGAAAGGCCATCCAGTCCAGCCCTTTCATTTTACACATAAGGAAGCTGAAGTCAGTGGAGGCTACGTGACTCACCCAAGGTCACATGGCCCCCCAACTCTAAACTTATGTTCCTAGGATCTAGTAAGACAAATGGAGGCTATGCAGGAATATTAGGGCATACCAAGTGGGAAAAGTTTACATGATTTATATGGATTTTTCTTTGCTCTTTTTTTTAAAAACAGGGCTACCTTTGTCATAAAGGAGAATAATTTTTAGAGCATTCACTAATGTAGGGCAAATTGCACATGTTCTAGGGAGTAAACAGTGCCATTAGAAGCCTTTGCTAATCAAATGTCTTCCTAGTTACTCATAGTAGATTGAGTGCAGTCATGAATTTTGTAGCTGAGACATCAGCAGGGGACTGAGGGTGTAGGACATTTTTCCCCCAAAGAATTAAACTGTAATCTGCATTGCAGCAATAATTTACCACACAGCTTTCGGCAGGAAGCCTACTGCAGCTCAGCTGGCAGTTTGAATCTTATTAACCCATTGGGTATCAAGGTCACCTCTGCCACACTTCAAGAGAATACCCAAAGTTTGCTGGCTTCTTCTCTTATGGTTTAAACCACAAATGCCTTACCTGGTGCACTGACGTAGCTCCAGGGAAGACAGGTATTTGTTGACTTGGATTTCAGTGCCAGAGGAAAACAGTGGTTCATGAATATATCCCAGGAAGAAACATCAGATAATCTTATTTTAGATGTTTTACTATTTTAAAACCCACTGTCACCATCCTCTACCACCCTCCTCCCATACTTAGATTCATAGGACATAGAAATATACATTGACGTTGAGGTGCCTGTGCTTATATTTCTATAGCTAGGTGGCCATGGTTTGCATTCAGGACAGATCAATTAGAAACACTGCTGCTTTTGCCTGTGTAGTCCTAAAAGCTGGTTGCTTCTATTTGCTTCTAACTTTTATGCACTATGTAGTAAATTTATTTTCTATATAAATAAATGTTATCTCATTACCAGCCATCTCCATTAGAATCTAGCAGACCATGAAATAGATTTTGCAAGATCAAGCAATGCGCTTAGGCCCAGAAAAACATTGTTTTGGCTTCTAGCTTAAGAAATTATGGGGAAATGAAGCACTCTATTACAGTTTGGAGAACACACTATATAATCCTTTCCAGTCAAAGCCATTACTAAAAAGGAGGCCTGATTCTGCATTACTGGGAAAGGGAAATCCAATTTGATTTCTCCACCTGTCCCTTTGTCCAGCATGCCAGACATTCAAACTCTTAGGTTTTAAAAACTGAGCAGGCCTTTGACAAAATGTTTGATCAAATACTATGACATCTGAGCAAGGGTAAAACTGATCCTGGGAATCTTAGAGAACAAAATTAAACTCCAAGAAACAATTAATCTGTTGGATTTGGCACCTGAGGAAACCATTTCAAATCCTGACTCTGCCACTTACTACAGCAGAGTGACCTTGGGATAAATACTCCATCTTTCTGGGGCCTTGGTTTCCTTATTTACAATGTGAGGGCATCGAAACATCAGAGGTTCCTTTCATCTCTGAATCTTTGATCCTGTGATCTACCCTATCTTATACGTGCACACACACACACACATGCATGCATGCATGTATGCATGCACACACTAAGCTATATTCACAGTAAGATGCCACAGGGAATATTATCCAACTCCAAAGAAAGGTCATTTGGAGACCCTAACCCCACCTCTTAATGGTAACTAAAACATCAACAGATCCCCTGAAGACTGCATACATCTGACAAACGGTAATCAGCAGAGATAGATATATATCTGCTTTAATAAGGTTAAAGGAATAGATATAAAATCCTACATTCATTAAATTGTATAAATTATAACTGCTTCCATGTCAGCATATCAAAGTATTCCATGCACTCAGAAAAAGGCTAAAATTCAAACAGAATGTAAACGAACCCCCACTGGATGCAATATTAAAGAGTTCCATCTTTGATAGAGATTTAAGCTCGGTGGGAGGCATAGCAACACAAATTTTGCAGCAGGAATTCTATTGCTTGGCTTAAGTCCTGGCAGGGACCCAGGAACTGATGTGAGAGACTTTCAAAGAGAGAAGCCAGCAGTTTTGATTGGCAGAAAGCAAGGAATAAGAGGCCTAGTACAACCCACCAAAAAAAATGGGTGTTCAGTTCCCTGAAAGACCCAGAAAAGAGTCAGTGAATGCTGGAATCTGGGCTGCCTACCCCCTGAAAGCTATTCTGTCTCCGCAGCTCAGATAAAGCATGTCAGGATGTTTGGAATAGAACCACAAGAGAGAGTGTTAAAGGTAATTGTGAGCTCACACTTCAAAACAAATGAATTAATCAGTTTGCTTGCCTGGCCTGTCACTAGTTTCTATTGCCTGTGACAGGAAGCAGATTCTGATAGGTATTTTTCAAGTCCAGGCTACATTTTGCATCCTCAGATCTGTGTGTACTTTTCAAATGGCCATAAGTATGCCTGTGGAAATGACCTTTACAAGAAGAATCCAATTTTCCAAATAGCAACCAATCTGAGATTTAAACAAATTATTCTTCAATGGGTCTCTGTATATTATTTTCCTGCTTAGATATAAATAGTCAAAAGAAAATAACCATCCAGTCGCTGCTGGCTGCTTTTTGGTATTCCTGCTTTCTGGTTTGATGTGTCCTGATGAATAAGTGCTAGTTTCTTAGATACCTTCTTTCCATTAACCCTTCCTTAAAGTCACATGGATGGTGCACCACCCACCCAGGTTTGGGGAGACAATATTGTGTAGACCAGGGGTGGGGAACCCACAGCCTTGAGGCCACGTGTGTCCCTCTAGGTCCTCAAGTGTGACCTTTTGACTGAATCCAAATTTTATGGAACAAATCCCTTTCATAAAATAATAAAATATCCACTGTAGAGGATAGAGTAGTGGAATTGGAGTGAGGGAGAGCTGAGTTCAAATGCCACCTGTGTTACCCTAGGCAAGTCATTTAACTTAGACTCTAAGCCTCATTTTCCTTCTTGCATAAAACAGAAGTAAAGATAGTCCTGATCTCAGTGATTTGGGGAGGATAAGAAGAATAATGTACTGAAGTTTCTTGTGAGTTGTAAGCTGTTGCTATTGAAGAGGTAAAAGGTTGAGGGGTGCTCGGCACCCCAAAATATTGACACACCGGGTCCTGCCGAAAGAATTCGACTCAAGCCTTCTCAGCCAAGGGAAAAGACAAAGTTTATTAGGGATTCACCACAATGGGCTGTCTTAAGAAATCCCCCCCCTTCCCCCTTGTGACGCCTGTTTCCACAAGCGGGCCAGATTCAATCTACTGAATTAGATTGAATCTGAGCACCTTCATGGAGGCAAGATGGAGATTATATACACAAAGATTGTAGGAGGGATTGAGGGGTAGTCTGGGGTGACTAGAGGAGGGGTTTAGGGAGGGTCTTGAGGGGAAGTCCAAGGAGGGCAAGGTGAGGCAATGGGATTAAGGGTGGGAAGTAGCTGCACAACAAAGGGCGAGGCTAGGTAGAGATTTGGGCCTAATGATAATGTGAGGCTTGTGGCCTTAGGGGGGAAGGCCAGATCTAATTGGAAGATTCAAGGACGGTTCAAGGGGGCTCCCAGAGACTGTATTCCAGATTCAAGGGGGTTCCCAGAGACTGGGCCCTCATCACTATTATCATGAAAGAGATCTGGACTTATAGGCAAAAGCCCAGACACTGACACTGACTTGGTGTGACTGATGGGGTATAGGTTACCGATACTGATGGGATATAGACTCTGGGAACCCTCTTGAGCTCTCCCTGAAATCTTCCCACTTGATCTGACTTTTCATGCCCAAATAGCCTACCCTAGCTCTCCACTGTCTGATTACCCCCCAGTGCCTCCGGCTGTTTCCCACCCTTGATCCTATCAAAATATCTATACCAAAATCTGTTACCCTAGCTCTCCATAGTGGGCCATCTCCAAGCAGCCTTCAGCTACTTCCCACTCTTATTCCCATTCCTGGAGTCTGACCTTACCCCAGTCCCCCCATCACCCCAGTCCCATCAAGACCCTCCCTAAACCCTCCTCCCATCACCCCAGACTACTTGACCACCCTAGATCCCTCCCACAACCTTTCTACAATCCATCTCGTCTCCATGAAAGTGCTCAGATTCAATCTAGCTCAGAGTCAATCTAGGTCAGATTGTTCTGCCCGGCTTGTCAATACGAGCATCACAAATGCTCAGGCTCCTTAACAGTCTATCCATTATGGCAAATCTTTAATAAACTTTGTTTTTCCTTGGCTGAATGAAGGCTTGAGTCAAATTCATTTGGCAGGACCCAGAGTGTCGATATTTTGGGGTCCTGAGCTTCCCAAGAACCCCAAAAAACCTCAACATGATTATGATTAAGTCAGATCACCTCTCTGAAGCCCAGCTTCCTTGATGACAGAAATAGAGATAATGTGGGTCCTCCTGACTACCACCACCATCCAGTAGGGGTGCTTCCCCTTAACAATCAGCCAAAGAACTGATAAATAGAAGTGCATATAGAGTATATATATAACAAATATTATTATTACATATAACACATACACATTTGTGTCTAATGTTCATCGTCTTTAGAGTGGAGGGGGGATGAGGGAAGAAAAAAATATAGCAATTCACATAACTTTATTATATATTTAAAAGGAATAGCAAGTTGTACATAATATATTTGCAGTGTCATGTGCAATCATCTTTTTTATTATCCTATGTTATGGAAATACTTGTTTTATTCCACAAATTAAAAATAAGATAAAAATTTTAAAAACCAATCAGCCAATGAATTTGCTGAGATCTTATCAAAGTTATTCCCCCTCGATGCATCCCACGCCCCATTCCGAGGACACAAACACAGTTCTGAAAAGGTCTTCACCTACCTATATGGTGGACTTTTGTTGGGGAGTGAGAAGAGGATTGAGAACATATTTAAATAAGGACAACCAGAGGCTCAGAAAATCTGGGATTAGGAGGGTAAAACAGATGGGAGTTTGTTAATCATTCATGAATGAGTTAATTTCTGCTATCAACATCCTCAGGGGGGTGGCCTCAGGGTATGGTCTTCTCCTAGTGTTAGACAGCTCTGGTGAGGGAACTAGATGGGAAGGCTGACATTTCTATTCTTCCCAGACTGGCAGCAACAGGCCAGGCCAGGAAATAGGTGGAGTGAGAGGGATTTGAGGATGGGAGGGCATTTTTTTTCTTCTCTCTCTCTCTCTCTCTCTCTCTCTCTCTCTCTCTCTCTCCCATTTTCTCTGTCTCTCTCTGTCTCTCTCTCTGTCTCTCTCTCTGCCCTTCCCTCCCGCTCCCTCCCTGTACATTAATGATACTCAGTTGGCTGCTCAGGTGAGCCAGCCCTCCACAGGGCACTGTGTCCTTGTGAAATGAAAGAAGGAAAGGCTCCACTGGACTTGCTCCTTCTAGGGTACAGTAACTCAGCTGGGCTGGGTCAAGCAGGTCAGTTGGTAGCTCTGCTGCTCCTGGGCTAGAGTGGGCAGTCCCTTGTTATTGGCTCCTAGATGGGGCTGCGCAGGTCAGTCTGTTGGCCTTTCAGCTGTGTCTCTGTTGGACAGGTAGCTAGTCAACTGTTACATGAGCAAGTTCAGTCTTCTTCCAGTTTCAGCTAGGGGGTGGTGGGGTGGTACTTGTCTCTCTTCAGCAGGAGAAGCTGGTTTGTCTCCTCCCATACGGAGATGAAAGAAGCCTGGCCCCCTCTGCTCAACAAAATCTCGCATATTCTGGAGCCCGTTTCCTCTCTAAAGCCACTTGGTGTTGCCTTGGGGTGATTGGTTTCAGTTCAGTCATTTTCACTTTCCACACTCCTTTGAAAATCTAGTGTAAATTAATGGCAAGGGATAAAGATATCAATGCATCCACGTCAGAGAGCTCGTTCTTTGTCTGGCTGGCTCTTCATATGCAATTAAGTTATTCAATCTTCCCAATTTTCCAGGTAGGGGATATCTATTTTACACCTGAAGACTTTTCCCTTAACATTTCAATGTCTCTCAGAGTTCCAGCAGACATTCGGCTTTTGCTGAAATCTAACTGGGGGTACCCTCTCTTGCATGTAAACTAAGGAAGTTGGTCTAGACATACTCTCAGATCCCTTCCAGATCAGAGTCAATGATCCTAGGAAGCTATTTCATTGTGTAGGTACTCCTCTTGGAGAAAAAGATTTCATTTCCTCTGTGGCTTTGTAAATAAATGACCTTGTGTTGCTGTGGTTGTTTGAAAAAAATGTATCACCACGCCCTCCTTCCTGGCGATGAGCCGTGTAGTACTTAGCAAGGCTAGTTCTTGGGCCACAGACCCACAGTCTAGTGGTGGACTCATATCCGAGTTTTACAGCTTGGTAGAATATGCCAAAGCTAGACGGAGTGAGCATTTGAGAATGAGGGGTCAATCCCAAACCACAAGGAGACCTCTAAGTAGGATTTCAGTGGGGACCTGAAAATTAGAAAAATGCATTTATCTTTACATTTTTCATTGCAGTATCATTTTCATGAAGCAACGAATTTCTCTCCTATCCCCTATTCCAATTTTTAAAGTATATTGTATATTGATTCTTGTGATTTGTGCTGATAAAGGATTATCCCAAACAAGCTGAAATTAATTAATATTACATTTTAGTAATAGATGGGAAATATTAGGAAGGAGTCACTCTGGTTGCCCTAGTTGGGAGAGTGGTAAGACCTGAGGGGCAGCCCTATGAGCTTTCTATATTAAATCAAATGAGATAATATTTATAAAGAGCTTAGCACAGTACCTGGCACATGGTAGGTACTTAATAAATGCCTATTCCCTCCCTTCCTTCCTCATTAATACTTCCCAGAGAAACAAGTCTACATTGGTATTAAATGATGACATCACCCACATTTAACACACTGCCAGATGATTCTGTAAATTTGTGAGCACTGCCCTTTTCTCATCATCTCTCCCCACCCCACACATTCACAGAGCCTTCCCACGGCAATAAAAGCAGCAGTGTGCCCCACAGCACTCATCAGAAGGAATCTGCTTGGGGAAAGCTCCAGAGATTAAAGAAAACCCACCTTCCCCTTCCAACTCCCGCAACTTCCCCTTCTCCATGGAAACAAATCACAAACCCTGAAGGGATCGGGTTGTGGAAATAAGGGCAGGAGTCTCAGCAAAAGTGTTAAAACTGAGACTGGAACATAGTTTTGTAAGATTTTGTCCCTTGTGTTAATATGCTTAAATAATTGAAATCAGGCTAGGGAGTTTTTTTAAATCATAATTTCATTTTAAAAAGGAGCACTCCATGGAGGATTAGGGGATGCATTTTTTTCCGAAAAATTTAAGAGATATGAGATCAAAGAGCTAAAATTAGAACCCGAGGAGGAAAAAAAAGTGGAGCTGTTGAAGCTAAAGCGAACATATAGATATACATCAGATTTCTATGGGTATGGATGGATCTCTAGAAGAAAAAAAAGAAGCAAATTCTACAGGAGGAAAAATGAAATAAATAGCACCTACTCAGAATTAACATACCCTGAAAATGTAAAAACTACCAACTTAGGTTTAGAAAGAAAAAATTTATCTAGCTTTATTCACATTTAAAGTACAAAGGCAGTGAGAACATATGTAGCAAATAGAGCCCACGGTTGCGATGGACCCACCCAGAATTGGCTCTTGAGAGCTGGTTGTCAAATTTTTTGTGTGTGTTTACACCTGAGAAATTGGGAAACACCACAAATTAGGTCTTGATTTATTGTTTTGTTGATTGTCAAGACTTAGGAAAGTGGTGGGAAAAGTATTATACTTTTAGATTATACTTAAAAGTGTATAGAGTGTACATTTTTTTTTCAGCAGTGCTGAAATGCTGCACATTCGCTGGCACACCCCGGGGTGCCTCCCATTCCTGGGCTTTGAAGTTCTTTTCCCTTTGTAGAATCCTCACGAAATTCCCTCAGATATAGCTCTCAATGGGCTCTGAGGATCAGTGCCTTTCTAGAGTGCATAGTCAGCATTTCTCTCCACCATGAAGTATCATATTCTCTGAAGCTGCCCTAACTCTGGGTGACTGGCTCCTTTCCCTCTGCAGACACCTCCACTGTCAGCAGTGGCTAGAGATCTCCTCTGTTCACTAGGGCAACACCTCTGATGGAGTCTTTGGAACTCCCCAACTTACAAGATGGCTACCTGAACATATCCACCCAGGAATCTGTGTTTGCTTGGGATGGGGAAAGAACAAACACCTATTCCCTTTTAGGGGAAAGAGGCTGCTAGGTGCTTATAGCCACCATAGCTAAGTGGAACATAGATCAACCACCCTCCTTCCTCTTCCTGCTCTTGGAAACAACTCAAAGTAGTCCTGCTTCCTCACGATCACAATGGAAAGAGAAGAATGAAGGGTTGGCTTCCCCTTTTCTATGTGCACTCAGTTCTGGTTCAGCAATTCCTGAGTCAACAGTTAGTTCTTCCAGTGCCACAGCCAGTGGGAAGACATCTTATTGGAATCCTATCACACAGTACAGAAAGATGCTGTTATGATAGATAGAAGTAGGCTAATCCCAAGCTTGCACATTATATTTTTTAATAAACCCAGGTAGATAATATCTGTACATATTTCAAGGATAGTTCCCACTAGTTCAATCAATGACTATTACAACAGTATTTCTTAAATGTCTATTGCATGTATAGCATCTGAAATGTTTTCCTATCCAAGTTTATTTTTATTATCATCAATTCATTTTTTTCCCACAGTAAGTGTGACACTTACATAGCATTCATGAACTTGAATATCTGGTAGAGAGATGAGACAAACACAGATGACAATAACTGCATATTCCAAAAGTCAGTCCCTAGATGATGAAAATGCTACAGCCATGAGATGATGACAGGAAAGGGAATATTTTGAGATAGGTCTAAGGGACAAAAGGAATATGAATTGGTGAAAGGGAAGATATAAGTTGTTCAAGGCATAATGGTAGAGTAGTGGCTTAAAGACTTGGGAAATGAATCAAAGATACAACACCAGAGGGTGTGCTATGTGGAGAGTCGCACAGGAATTCCTTGGCACTGATAGACCAAGACCATAGACCAAGATGAAAAAAGAAAAGGTAGTACTTGTGGAGAACTGTTAAAGCAAAAATTCCTAGGGAGAATTTTAAAGTAATAGTCAATTCCCAATTATCCATTTCAATTAGCAGAGTCCATTGATGAGGAAATGCAAATCAACCAAACAATCTACCCATGAATCATGACTGCAGCCCAGTAATAAGCTATCATCTCAACCCACTTCAATGGAAGAATTTCCCTCTTCCTAGACATTCAGGCACTCAAACATTTTGAGAAGGCTACTCCAGCTGACTCAGATCTAGATATTTCTCCACTACCTAGCTACCCCAGTCAGGGTAGTGCTTTAGTTTCTAAATGATAGTCATAGGCAAGTTGAAGATAGAAAATATAGGAAGAATACTTTATTATTTATCACTTATTGTTTCAACCTAGCTTTATGTGGTTAAAACTTGTCTAACCCAAAAGCTTACTCTGAGGTCAGTCTGACCTCAGAGACCTTCAGGGGAAGCAGGATGGCTTCAAGGAATACTAGGATACCCTCCAGGTCTGTATGCCTGATTTGGGGTTACCCAAATTTGAATACTTATTCCCATATCTCTAATGAACTTAATTTGAATGTTTATATTCACATATATCTCTATGGACATTTCCTAGAAACTGCCCTCTCTACAAAATAGCTTACCCTTGACATGTGCTGGTATTATTCTCTGAGCCCCTGTATAGTGAAAATCTTGAAGAGACTGGACCAGGAACCTCCAGTTCACTCCTCTACTAAATGACATGATAAATCTCTTTCTAAAACAATTTCAGATTGTGGGATTTGTTCTTGTGACTAAAAGAACCAAGGCAGCAAGACATTGAGTTTGGCTTTGACTGTCTTGATATTTAGGTGATGGTAGAATGCCCAAGTTCTTATAGGTATCTGGAATTACAGGTCTGAAGCTTGGCTGAGGTGGAATAAAGGTGATTGTAAAGTAATGAATGGTCTTCATGTGTATCTGGTAAACAGTCTCATTCCTCAGTGGTTATTCTTTGTGTGGATAATCAATTAAAAAAACAAGTGATGATTGAGGCCAAGAAATGAAGGGGTGGGGTAGGAATACAGGGCAAACCACATGGACCAAGTATAAGGGAACACCCTTGGGGAGCAGTCTTATTGGCCCTTCTCTTTCCCTTGAAGAGGGGAGAAAGGGACTGGCCAGTGGGAATGTTACCCCAGCCCATGCTCTATTCATGCTTATGCATGTGCATAGTGTATCCTCACCCTCACTAGAATTCAAATTCCTTAAGGACAGGGAGATATTTTGTGTTTTGTTCTTGTATCTTCTGTACCCAGAACAGATCCTGGCTCATAGTAAGTACTGTAAATGTTAGAAATAGTAAAGTAAAGTATTTAATTAAAACAAAAAGGCAAGATAAGACACACAGGAAACCAAATAGGCAACAGAATCATTCTGTCTCCTCCTAACAATCATTGTCATCAGCAACAGCAGCAGCAGCATGATTTGGCACTTCAAAGTTTACAAAGCATTGTACATATATTATCCCATTTAATCCTCACAACAATCCTGTAAGATAGGTGCCATCATTATTCTCCTTTCACAGATGAAGAAATTGAAGCTGAGAGTGGCTAAGGGTCATATGGCTAGAAGTGCCTGGGGAAGGATTTGAACTTAGTCTTCTGATTCCAAGTCCAGTGCTAGGGAAACAACCGCTTCCACATGATAACTCATGGAACTGGTGAGCCATCAAAACTGGGATCTGAGTAACAGCATAGAGATCTCTGTAGCCCTTCTTGTCTTTCTTCCATCCCTGGACTACCAGCTGCCTCCACCTGGAATCACTCTCCTGAGCTCCCATCCTCCCAGGCTCTGAGGCATGGCAGCCTTTCCCATTCATTTGACTCCATGCCTGTCTCCTTGTTTCTGGTGTTGCTTTCTTCAGTAAAGCTCTCAGGGACCAGCAAATAGGCTATAAATCTAGGGCTGCTTTGGCAAAAGATCCCACTCTGGCAAAGGGCCCTGTTTCCTCCACACGTCTCCCCTCTTTTTCCATCTTTCCATCTTCTTTCTTCAGATGGAAGCCCTCTAATATAAGTACCAGATGTTGCCACATCCATCTCCTATTTGCTCCAACAGAAACTACGTGGGCCAGGTGATATTTAATTTGCATCTCTTGTTCTATTCCCTCCAGAAAGACAGCTCAGGGAAGATTTTGCAAGCTACTTCAGAGTAACAAGGAAGGATATGCCATGTTCCCTGTATTAGAAATTACCTCACGGATGTTTATTGAAAAGTCAAGACAGATTGTTTTCATATCATGGAATATAGTGCAATTCTATCTGTGCACTAGGTTGTGTTTTAAAAGCATCTGTTGGCAAACCCAGTCTTTAAAATGCTGCTGCACCTATATTCAACATGACATTAAACCCACTTATAAAAAAACTCCCTATCATCATTTTTGCTAAAACTGTCAGCATTACTCAGCACCCATTATTCATGTCATGATTAAGCCTCACTGAGTCAGCCCTGGTATCCTTGCATCATTATGCCTGTTCTCCCTGTGATGGTTCTTTAAGTAAGACAGGGCAAGTTAAGAGCTCAGCATAACCCAAATCATTTCCAGTTTTTAACAGACCTTGGATGCTGGTCCAAAATAAGTCAGAATGAATAGGGTGGACTTCTGGAAGGAGCTGCCCTTTTCAGTCTCTGGCCTTGCTTTTTGGCCTTTCCAAGATTTTAAAGTCTCCTTAGCCATTGACTTGTTGGCAAGGATCACACAGAGCAGTCAATATAATATCATCAAGCATTTTTTTATAAAGTTTTGCTTGTTGATTTCTTTGTTGTTGTCTTTTTCTTGGGACTAGGAGGTGGAGCAGAAATAGAGAGTTGACCCCAGAGCTTGGAAATTCCTGTCTCTGAGACACACTGGCTACATGATCTCGGGCAAGTCACTGGAACTTTCAGTGTTTTAGACAATAAGTTTTAAAGAAAGTAATAACCTGTACTGAAAGAGGAAATTTTCCCATCTGGGAGTTCCTTTTATTAATGAAATTACAGTTCCAGTCCTGATCCTATGAATATCTTACATTTCTTTTTGTTATGACTGGGGGAAGTGGGCAGGGGAGGGACGGTGGGTATCATTTTGAAATGAATTTTTAATTGCTATTTTTATGCCCTAAATTTCCTCCTTTATCCTTCCCCTTCTCCTTCCAGAGAGCCATAACATATAACAAAGATTTTGAAAAAACAAACAAAAAAAGATGAAGAGGGGGAAAAAATCACCCAAACCAATCAGTCTCTATATATGTATGTGTATTATATATTCATATATTTTTCCTTAAATATGACAATTATGCAATATTACACACATGGACCTCTTACCTCAGCAAGGGTGGGGGGACGTATCTTTTCATATTTTTTTCTTTTTTTTTGCCAAGCCTAATCTTTGTAATTTTGCAACCTTCATTTTTGATTGTTTTGTGGTCATTATTCTTTGCACATACGTTGCTGTAGTCGCTGTGTGTATCGTTTTCTTGGTTCTGCTTCTTGGACTTTGTATCGTTTCATGAAAGCCTTTCTGTGCTTCTCTATATTTATCATATCTGCTATTTCTTACAGCACAGTAATATTCCATTACTTGTTCAGTCATTTTCTAACAGATGAGCTTCTTTGTTGTTGTTTGTTGTTGCTGAGCTGTTTTTCAATCATGTTCAACCCTTTGTGACCTTACCGGAGTTTTCTTGACAAAGATACTGGAGTAGTTTGCCATTTCCTTCTCAAGTTCATTCCACAGGTGAGGAAACTGAGGTAAACAGGGTTAAGTGAGTTGCCTAGGGTCACACAGCTAGTAAGTATCTGAGGCTGGATTTGAACTCACGAAGATGAGTCATCCTGACTCCAGGCCTGGCACTCTATCCATGGTGTCACCTAGTTGCCTTACTAGATAAGTGTCTATTTTGTTTTTAATTCTTCACTATCACAAAAAGTACTATTATAAATATTTTGGTGAATAAGGGGGAAGGAATAAGCATTAGTATGGCACCTAGTATGTACCAGACACTATGCTAAGTACTTTACAAATATATTCTTATATGAGGCCTTTTCTCTTTTTTTTTTCCTTTTTTGTTTAATCAGTGATTTCCTTAGGATATGGGTTAGCAGTGTAATAATCTCTGAGTCAAAGCATATGGACTTATTAGCCACTTTACATGCAGAACTACAAATCATCATTCAAAACTACCAAGTCACAGTTCCACCAATAATGTGTTAGCATACCTATCTTTACACAATCCTGCCAAGCTTGATTATTCCCATTGTCTTTTGTGATCTTTGCCAATTTTCTACGTGTGAGATAGAAACCTCAGGGTCATTTTGATTTTCATTTGTCTTACTATTAGTGAGTTGGAGAATTCTTTCCAATGGTTATTAATAGCTCGCAATCCTTTTGAGAACGGTTTGTTCATATCCTTCTGCCAGTTATGAGTATCATTGACAGATATTGCTAATCTGCTCTTCTCTTCCATGGTTTTTCTCTGGAGGAATTGAAAGACACAGAATAAAGTTTCCAGTGTATTGGAGAGAATATGCATGGAAGATCTACTGATGTGGATACGGATATGGAGAAATAGCTAAGGATAGATAGCGCATCAGTGGGAAGCTATGGAGAGGGTTGTGATTTTACAGGAATGAGTTTAGCTTGTTGGCACAGTCACTAGAGCACTGGGCCTGGAGTCAAGAAGATCTGAGTTCAAATCTTGCCTCAGATACTTAGTTGTATGATCCTGGGTGGATCACTTAACTTCCCCTTCTTCAGTTTTCTCATCTGTAAAGTGTGGATAATAATAGCACCTACTCTGTAAGGCTGTTGGGAAGATTGAATGAGCAAAAATTTATAAAATATTTTGCAAACCTTAAAGTTTAAAGATAAATGATAATTATCATGAAATCATGGATTCATTTGAAGTATTGAAATAATGTTTTGGAGTGTGATTTTGCATTGCAGTGTTAAGCATTTATAAGTAATTTTTATTTATTTTAAAAATAACTTTAATTGGCTATTTCCCCCATTCCAGCTTAGGTAAAGTAGAGCTATAACCAGCAAATATATTTTAAGCGTGTCTAGTATGTGCTTAATTTACATGCTTGCTACTGTAGAAGGAATAAAATCAGACCAAACAAGACTCTTGCCCCTATGGTATTTACAATCTAGGAAGAGGAAGACGCTTATGCAGATAGCTATAACATATAATGTTAGAAGATCAAAAGATTAAAAAGTAGATAAAGTATTATATGAAGTCTGAAAGTGAAGAACAGGAAGCAACGAAGGTTTCACAGAGGTGATAGCTTTGGAGCTCGATGATGGAGGACAATGTGAGCTAAGGCACTGAGGCCATACTTGCAGGGCAGAAGATGAATCCAGTTTGACTGGGGTGTAGAGCGAGTGCATAGAGAGGACTGATAGCAGATGAGGGAAAGAAAAGAGGCATCAGATAATAAAAGGTCTTGAATATTGGGCAAATGGTTGAACTTTATAAAGACAAGGGAACCAATGAAGATTTTTGATCAGAGGAATAACAATACTACATCTATTCATAAGCATGATTAGACCAGCACTGGAATACATTAGAGCAGGGAAGACTTAAAAAGAGAGTGGAATGCAGAAGGCCTATTAGGTTGCTGTCACAATAGTTCATGAGGGTGGTGATGAGGGCCTATGCTAGATTGGTGGCAAAAGGAGCAGAAAGGAGGGCACTGATATGAGAGATCCATTTAGGTAAAAGCAACAGGACTTGAGACTTTAGAGTGAAAAAAAGGTGCAGTAAAAGCTGATTTCCTAAATTTGGCTTTAGCGTTTTGGCTGAGGTTTTTGAAACTGGATACTTAATTTAGAGCAGGAAGGAAGGAGGGGAGGAAGGAAAGAAGAAAGGGAGGGAGGAAGGAAAGAAGAAAGGGAGGGAGGAAGGAAGGAAGGGAGGGAGGAAGCAAAGAAGGAATGGAGATGAAAGAGAGAATTAGAGAGACAGAGAAACACACAGAAAGAGACAGAGAATTTCTTATCTTTCTAGCAAAACAGCAGAGGAAATGCTCATTGCAAAAGAAAAAAGTTCTTTGCAGGGTGTATTATGCACATGCTTAGAAAACAGTCAAACCTATTGTTAACTGAATTTGCAATTGTGGGTTGCAATTAACAGAAAAGGGTTAGTCACACATACTCCATACCAATCATCCTCCACCCTTCACTTCTTTCAAACTTCCCTTCTTCTAGAAACTCCTTTTTAAATGGAAATAAATTGCCATCTATTAGGTCTTGCCGGCCTCACTCCACACAACCAAAGAGCTTGACATCAACACCTCCCGCCCACCCCTACCCTACCCCTGACCCCACTCCACCCCCTCCAACCCCATCAAAAAGTGGAAGGTATTCACTGTCTCTCACTGGACTCTATGGTCAATCTTTTCAACCTTTGGGTGTGCATTGGGTGGGTGGGTGGGGGGCGTGGCGGGGGCGCTGAATCAAATTCATCTCCTTTGAATCACCATCTTTCTAACTTCCCTAGACCTTGGATAAGGTCTCAGGTCCAGGTACTGGCATATGTAGAAGCCTCGTGTCCCCTTAATTCCATGTTGCAGCTTCCTAAGATGATCAGTGACTAGAGAGGAGCCGCTTCCAACCTATCAGCTTTTTCAAAGCCAGTTGCCTGGCAATACGCTGGTAAGATAAGTATTATTTACCTAGTACTGTGTTGGTAACATTTAGCCTTCAAAACGTCTAACTTGTGTTTATCCCACACCTTTCATCTGCTGAATACGCCTGTTCATATTTATTAATAAACTGTTTCTCCTGCTCTAGTGCCTTATCGGTTTTGTTTACACAGCTTTCTTAATGCCAACTTTGAAATCTGAAACCCGCTGTCTTTTTTCCGTAAATATTTTACTACACCTACTGGTGATATTTGCTTGGGTCTAATTAGCAGCCCTCTCAGTGCACCCAATGGAACAAAATGTCCCAGCAACATTCTTTGATGTGGAAAAATGTGAGAGAAATGTCCCACCTATGATTTCTTCTAAAGGAAGGTTATCTCAATCTACACATCTGTCTTAGTTAATCAGTGCAAATGATTAAACAAAGTAACAAATAAACTTGAAACTTTTATGTAAAAAAAAGGTTACCTTGAACTCAAATTTTAATATGAGATACCATTATCCTTACTTTTTTTTTTAAAGGCTAGGAAGTATGGCTTAGTGGAAAGACTTGGGTTCAAATCCTGCTTGTGTAGCAAACTGTGTGCCTCTGTATGGAAGTCTTTTATCTGCTCATTGCTCCTGAGGCACTCTTCATGAGTATAAATTACCGAATCTGCACTGGTGGACAAGTTTACTAGCTGTATGGCTCTGGTCACTTCACGTCTTTGTGTCTTGGCTTCCTCATCTATAAATGCGAGAGTTGAATTTGATGGCCTCTAAGTTCCCTATTAGTTTTGAATCTATAATCTTCTAATTCTGTGATCCTCCTTGCAAGTTCACTATTCTGAGAAAAGCACAGGCCTGGACAGAAGGAAAAGAAAGGGAAGAGGAAGACACACAAATATCAGGCAATCTATATGTATTGTTTGGATTTTAGCCTAAATAGCAACTCTCATTGCATAATACTGTAGAGGACAAAGATGCAATTCCAACTTGCTAAATTACTAAATTTACCCTTCACCTGAGGAGTTTATATTTTAACAAGGGGTGGTGGAGCTAGGTGGTGCAGTGGATAAAGCATCAGCCCTGGAGTCAGAAGGACCTGAGTTCAAATCCAGACAATCCCCAGCTGTGTGACCCTGGGCAAGTCACTCAACCCTGATTGCCTCCAAAAAAAGTGGTTGATATCCTAATAAGGACAGGTGACACAGATGGGGACTGGCAACCAGAGGAGAATGCTTTGGACTGAGAAGTCAAAGGAACCGTGATTCTAAATGACTATGTCTCACAAACCCTCTAGATCCTTGAAATTCAAAGTTAAAAGCTACTCAGGCAAAAAGTTTCTTTCCTTGAGAACACTCCCCATTTGTTCTTCATTCTGCTGGATTCATTCCTGACCAATCCCATTCACCACCTGCCCCTTCCATTTTACTCTCCATTTCCCATGGTATCACAAACTTCCCTTGAGAGTAGAAATCTTCTGCTCACACGTTCCACCTTCTTGTATTTCTTGGTTTTCATTGCCTCCTCTAGTATCTCACTTGGCAACCTTCCTTTGAGTTTCATTACATTTATCTAGAACACTGTATCCAGATCCTGGTCACTCGTTCTCTTCACCCAACATTGGCCCTTATATTGGGGGATTTCTATGCATGTGTTGACATTCCCTTTAACAGCTTGGACTCCCAGGTCATCCAACTTTTAAAATTGCATGTGTAGCTTTATTCCAGGGGTTCTCAAAATGTGGTTTGCAGATGCCTAGAGGTCTCTAAGATACTTTCAAAATTTTCATAATTCTACGATGTTACTTTCCTGTTAAAATACTCCTCCTTTTTCAGCTATGGAGCTGTGCCAGGCTAGATTTTTTTTGTCATATATTACATTTGAAACAAGATATAACAACAGATTGAATGCAGACACAGATATGACAATCCAGTTGTCCTCTATTAAGCTAGACATTAAAAAGATTAGGAAAAACTATGTAAAACAGTGCTACTCTCACTGTTTCTTTTTGAAAATAATTCATTTTTCATAAAATGTGTTACTTGTGTCAATGCATAGTGGGTTTATTATTGCTATTTGAAAACGATTTAACAAATAAGGATTTAAAATGTCTAAATTTTAAATTATGGTAAATATTGATAGGTATATCCCATATAAACAAAAGTTCTTTAGAGTAGTTAATAATTTTTAAGTGTAAAGGGAGCTTCAAAAATTTTTAAAAGTATAAAAATGTTTTCAATGATTTTTAAGTGTGTAAAAGGGTTAGGCACAGTGATAGCTGTGTGACCCTGGGCAAGTCACTTAACTTCAATTAGCTCCCAAAACAAACAAACAAAAGTGGGTGAAGGGTCCGTACTAAGTTTTAAGAGTATAAAGTGGTCCTAAGACCAAAAAGCTTGAGAATCTCTGCTTCATTCAATTTTAGCCACACCCAGGGCTGGTTATGACCTCGATCTCCTCATCACTCAGGTATGAACTGTCTCTATGAGCCAAAACTCTGAAATTCATCTATCTGACCGTAGCATCTTAGACTTTCTATTTCACTCCTCAACATTTTCTTCATACACAGAACAATCTCTAGTCCCTCTATCCTCCCCTGCTCTATCAGTCCATTAGTCCAGGTGCAGCCTCACTCTTCCCTGAGCAATCTTGATACTCTGTTATGGGCAACCAGTTCACCTTTAAGCAGTCTTCTTTAAAAGACTACTCTTCCACTTGGAGCTATCACCATTCACACATTATCAAACTTCAATACTAGCTAATCCACTATTCTGCTGAATATCACTGGAGGAATTCCCAAGTGTGCTATCTGAGTCAACTACTCATTTGTGTTATCTAGTATCACCTATTGCCCAGAAATCCTTTCATTCTTTCCTGATTAACTTGTTTATCAGACTCTTCAGTTATTCCAAAGTTCTTCTCTCTTCAAGGCATCTAAATCAGTTAATGCCCTTTTCCTCTCACCTGAAAATCTCACCTCCTACTAAAGAGAAAATAGAAGCCATCTTCATTGACCCCATTCTTCTCAATTATGCTCCTAAAAAATCCTCAAATTCATCCCACAATTCTTTTCTCCTTCAATCTAGTCCAAGGTAAAGACATAGCATTTCTCTATACAAAGACCAGCCTCTCTAGCTGTGTGTCCTTGGTTTTCTCTCCTTTCTCTTCCAGGAGTTTACTTAATCATTTTCTCATCTTTAATCTATCATCTGCTGGCTCTATCCTCATAACCATCTTGACTACCTTATCCTGAAAAACAAAACAATACAACCAAACCTCCACCCAACGCCTTCATTTTCTATCTCACTAATTTCTTGTCTTCTCGAAATCTACCTTTGCCCACTACCATTAGACTGAAACTGCTCTCTCCAAGTATACCAATAACCACTTAATTGCTAACCTCAATGGCTTTTTCTCTATCTTCTTTCTTCACTTCCCTAAAGTTTTTGATATGATTAACTATCTCCTCCTCCTCCTGGATACTCATTCTCTCAGTGTTGGTGAACTTCTCTCCTGACTCTCATCTTAACCATCTGACTGCTCTTTTTCCATTTTTTTCTGTATCATCATCATGGCACCCAGAACACAACTCAAAACTCCAAACATGATCTTGGAAATAATGATTATAGCTCACCCATCCCCTCATTTGTTCCCCATCCCTGTTCTGGACTCGGCCTCTCCTACTGCAACCCCAAGAATTACATTGGCTTCTTTTGGCTGCTACATAACATTGTTGTCTGATACCATCTAACAACTGAATAAATCTCACACTTTTTTCTCCTCTATCACAATAACTGTTGTCTGGTCATTATGGCAGAGTTTTGTTTTTTAATCCAAGTGTAAGACTTCATATTTATCCATGTTAAATTTTATGTTATAATTGGTTTAGTTCAATGTAAGGAAAAACCTTTCTAATAATTAGAGCTGTCTCAAACTAAAATGAGATTAGTAGATAGTGCCTTTACCCTCATTTCAGGTTTTTAAGAAAAGACTTATAAACACTTATAAACAAATAAGCCCTTATTTGGGATTCTCAGGGAGTTATAGGTTGAGCTAGATAACACCTGTGGTCCTTTCTGAATCTGAAGATTTGTGTTTCGGTGATAGTCATTCATAGCATAAAAATGAAGTGGATAAAACAAGCCATATTATCTAGATGTCATGCGGTTGGACAGGGTGTCCATTTGGTCCATCAACATATAAATCTTGGTCAGAGGCTACAAAAGAACAATGAGGCTGGCTCAGAAATGATTAGGGGCAGATCAGGCTAGACTGCAACTGGCAAATTGTTTAGAGCTTTCAAAATAATAATAATAACAATGATGATAATAATAATTATTATTATTGTAATGACAGGAATGTATACAGGGCTTTAAGGTTTGCAAAACATTTGGTATCCTCACAACAATCCTGTAAGGTTGGTGTTATTATTACCTTCATTTTTCAGGAAGGAAGTTGCGACTCAGAGTGGTGAAGTGATTTGCTCCATGGTTTCACAGCTAGTAAACATGTGAGGTGGGATTTGAACTCAGGTCCAGCTCTCTATCATACTGCTTAGTCACCTCAATGATTTCAACCTCTTCACTGCCACAAAAATCCATTTTTTAAGGCCAAGGTTCTCCTGGCAATGCTATATGGCAGTGCAACAAGAAAATCATAATCTTAGAAGCATAAAAATCAGTAATATACATGTATACATATATATATATATATATATATATATATATATATAATAACCCTTAAGAACTGGATGGATATTCTCATGAATAAAAAAAAAGTCTGAGGGGCACAGTAAATCACACATTAAACAAGAGTCAGCACTGCTGAAAGATGCTCCAAAAGGTTGTGTGAGAAATTGTATGAAAAACAAAGGAATTCTTTGTCTTTCCCATGAAAGCCTCAACTAGATTTCATTTCTAAATACCGCTCCCTTAAATAATGATTTCAATACCTCAGAGAAGGCAGAAGAGATTTAATAAGAAGAGTCAGAGACATAACAGACATAAGTTATTTATCTCACTTGGGATCCTCCTCCTCCCCAGACCCTTGAAATCTTCACCTAGATTCCTGGCTCTTTCTGGTTCCCTTATCTATTTCAATCCTGAATCTCCCAGCCCAATCCAGCACACAAGCTATATACAGGATAAATAGGAAATAATTAAAAGAGGGAAGACAGTAAGTAGAAAGTGGTATTTTATTTGGGACTTAAAGGAAGCCAGGGAAGCAAGGAGACAGAGATGAAAAGAGAGAGCATTCCAGGCATGGGGAACAGCCAGTGAAAATTCTAAGAGCCAAGAGACAGTGTCTTGTTCATGGAACAACAAAGAGTCATTGGATCAAAGAGAACATCTTGAAGAGTAAAGGTGTAAGGAGACTGGAAGGGTAGGAGGGGGCTAGGTTATAAAGAGAAAAGGAAGAGAGAAAGAGAGAGAGAGAGAGAGAGATAGAAAAGAAGGAAGGAAAGAAAGAACAGAAAGCGAAGGAAGAAGAAAAGAAAAAGGGAAGAAAGAATGAAAGAAAAGAAAGAGTATGAAGGAAGAAAGAGAAGGTAGAAAGAAAAGAAAGAGAAGGAAGAAAGGAAGGAAGTAAGAAAGAAAAGAAAAAAGGAAAGAAAGAAAAGAAAGAGAAGGAAGAACAAAAGAAAAGAAAGAGAAGGAAGGAAGAAAGAAAAGAAAGAGAAGGAAGAAAGGAAGGAAGAAAGAGAAAGAAAGAAAAAAGAAAGAAGAAAAGAAGGAAGGAAAGAAAGAAAATAAAGAGAAGGAAGAACAAAAGAAAAAGAGAAGGAAGAACAAAAGAAAAGAAAGAGGACAGAAGGAAGAAAGAGAAGGTAGAAAGAAAGGAAAGAGAAGGAAGGAAGGAAGGAAGAAGGAAAGAAAGAAAAGAAAGGGAAGGAGGAAAGAAAAGAAAGAGAAGGAAGGAATGAAGGAAGAAAGAAAGAAAGAAAGAAAGAAAGAAAGAAAGAAAGAAAGAAAGAAAGAAAGAAAGAAAAGAGAGAAGAAAGGAAAAGAAGTTCACATTCTCAGGGAAAAGACAAATATAGACAATAGGTTCAGCCACAAGTCAAATGGAAAGGTCTCCTGGGTGCCCACAAGACAAGAAAACATATAAATCAAAACCTTTCTCTATACTAGTAAGAGAAATCATTGAAGCCATATATTATTAGTAAATTACCCAGGACCAGCAGCCATTTAAAGGAACATACTTTTCACCATCAGGAGAACGGAGCTATTCTTTCTGTAGGGGGAGGCTCACCTCATGTGACATAAGTTTACAAGTCTATGCCCAATGAGTTCAAAGAAGTCAACCTCAGGTTGGGTCCTTGGTGATTGAGATTGACTCTAAAATATCCAGACCATTTTCTGCAGGAGGCTTTTCCTACTACCTTGCACCCCAGCCTGTGCTAAGGCTTCCCCTCCAAGGGTACTTTGTATCTCTCTGCATGCCTCTTGCTTACCTATGTATAAACATGTTGTCGACCCCGATAAAATGAGCACAGGACATGTTTTCTCTTTTTCTTTCTATCTTTAGTGCCCAGCATCAAGCCAGGTGCATGACTGATTGACTTGCAGAAGGGTCACAATGCATCCACATAGGGACTCACATTGACAAAGTGACAAGTCACAGAAGGATTGAAATCATTGCTCATCATACACTTCCTGAGGTTCTCCTCTGAGCCTCATCATGGAGGCCACCCTGCAATCTCAAGGGCTGTTCCAGTTGAGTACAAGTTCTGTCAGGTCCGACCAAACTGGAAAATCTTGTTGGATTGCACAGACACTAGATGACAAATCCATGTTCTGAAGACCAGCTCAGCTAAATTCAGGAAGCTTCATTAACAGAAATTGGCTGGCAGGTGATTTTTTTTTTCTTGCCATGAAAATCCCAAAAGTCTATCCTGGTCAAAGTACCATAATGATTCATAAAAGGAAGTGGTCTTGGTGATTTCTGCAGTAGAATTGTAGCTATAGACATAGAGAGAGTTTCAGAATACTCACCCTAAACTTCAAGAATCTGAGATTTCTTCAGTATGGATATTCCCTTCACTGATACAGATTACAACCTCACTGGAACCTGACAATCTTTAAGAGCATCCATGGGGAGTTAAATCATCAGAATGTGGACAACCTAGTGGTCAGTCTCTATGAACTTTGCTAGGATGGTCTAGGTATGACAGATGTAGTCTGTCACTGAGATCCTTCTCAATACCTTCCTACTTTGGTCAATGATAAGTTTTTATTAAGTACCTACAATGTGCTCAACACTGTACTAAGTTCTGAGAATACAAAGAAATACAAGATATATTCCCTGCCCTTGAGGACCTCACTATCTAACGGGAGAGATAATATGCAAAGAACTCTATACAAATAAACAAGATGTATACGGGACAGATCATAGATAATATCAGAGGGGAGGCGCTAAGATCAGGGAGGACTGGAAGGCTTTCTTGTAGAAGGTGGGATTTTATCTGAGGAAGCCAAGGAAGTTAGAAGGTGGAAATGAGGAGGGGAAGTAAATGCCTAAGATCCCAAGACTCTTAGTGTCAGAGTCAGAACTAGGACTCCAATATTCTTTGCACTAGGCCACAGGTAGACACCCCAAATCCTAAAATTCACTTCTGTGCATCATGTTTGATTATGTGTACCAAAAGTCTTAGTGCAGTTCCAGACTTTTAAAATCTATCTAAAAATGTGTATGTTAGGAAGTGTGAAGACACAAAGAATTGCTCATTCCTAATCTAAAAGTGCAGCTGCTTAATTTACAGACCCAAACAATGACTTTAGCAAACCATTTAATAATATTCCAAATACTTATCTTTTAACTCTTGGCTCACCCACCATCTTCAGCGCTGTCGGTCCATCATGACCCCAGTGCACACGTTTACTTGAATAAGAACATTTAGATACACATTGTTTTAGCTTTCGGCAAAAAATAACTCCTTCTTAGAGCCAAGAAGTTAATTCACCCATAAAGGGGAGTATGTTTTCTTTGTATCATTTCCTATAGTTTGACCCATCCTCGAAGCAGCAGAGGCTGTACATAGTGATTAAGGTAGCTGTCTCTTGGGCAATGATGAAGGTGGTTAAAAGTTATCTTTGGGGAAGCATTGCTTAGATAGAACATAAATCTTGAATGCTCTGCAGCAGAGGAAAGGAATATGCTGCTTATAAGGATCTAAGAGGCTATGAAGGAATAGTAATAATGATGTTCTAGCCTTTGTCAACTGGGGTGAGTACAGTGTGGGCACTGAATTATTTTTCCAGTTGTTGTGATAAATTTATCCTGGACACTTCACATTCTCACCTAATCTTGATGGAAACAATGTCATGCATGTTCAAGGCCGTTAATATTAAGACATCTGAATGGGGCAAATAGAATTAGGCATAGACGGTGAGAAAAAAGCCTTAGAAGTTCATTGTTTGGATTTCATTAGTCTCTAAACAGTTACAGAGATTTTCCTATGAGATCTGTGGCCAATCAGAAGAAACCTAGTCTAGTTATCCACTCTGGAAAAAACAGGTGAGTAAAGAATGAATATTGCCCCAAACATATATGGTGACATATACACTGACTCTCAGTGTAGGAATGACTTTAGAGTTCATCTAGTCCAACTTGAACCTGAACAAGAAATACAGAGTGGATTATTTATAATTTATTAATATAATTTATTAATATTAACATTGTTTGAACCTAGCTTTATGTGACTAGAAAAATTGTCTAACTCAAAAAGCTTATATAAAAGTCAGGTTAACCTCAGAGAAGCTTCAAGGGAGCCAGATAGTTGTAAGGAATGCATAGATCCCACCCAGTGCTTCTTTTGGGTCCACCCAAGCTTGTGTTTTTGGTTTCCTTTGCTCAAATTTTATTGAATGTTCACATTTACTGATATCCATATCAATCTATCTTATGTTCATGCCAGCAAAATTGCTTAACTGCATAAATGTGGCTCCTGCTCTGATACCCTTGTCTAAATATCATACAATGTCAACCTTCCAGAGCCTGGAGGAAAGGGAGTCATACCTCCTTTCTGGTTTGTTCTCCTCTACCAAATGACCTAACAAGTTTCTTCCTAAAACTATTTCAGATTTTGGAATTCATTCTTGTGAGTAACAACAGCATCCAAGACAAATGGTCATCCAGTCAGCCACTACTTGGAAAACAAAGTACAAAGCAGTTGTGGTGGCAGATGTCTGCTACTGAGGAGGATGAGGCTGGTAGATCACTTAAACTCGGTTGTTCTGAGCTAAGCTGATTGGGTGTCCACACTAAGTTTAACATCAATGGTGAGGCCCTAAGATCAGGGGACCACCAGGCTGCCTGAGGAGGGGAGAACTAGCTATGCTAAGCTGTGGGATCAGGCCTGTGAGTGGCCATGGGATTGGGCTATGAATGGCCATTGCACCTCTAGCCTGGGTGAGAAAGGACACAGTCTAAAAGCCAACCAAACAAACAAAATACTTACAAGGAGGGAACTTATCTCATTTTTGGACAGCTATGACTGTTACAAACGGTTATATCAAACTACATTTTTTTATTCATTAATTTACATATCAATCTGTCTGCTTGTAACTTCTACCCATTGCTTCAAGTGCTTTTGATGCACGGCATCAAAGAGCTGGAAGAAATCTCAGAGGTCATCTCATTCATCCTAACCTTTTAAACTTTACATTTGAGGATGCTGGGGCCAGGGAAGTGAAGTGATTTGTCCAAGGTCACACATCAGAGGTGGGGTTGGAACCCATGTCCTCTGACTCCAAGATCTCTTTTACATCAATTAAACTTCTCTAATTAATGGTGATGTCATCAATATCTTTTTGTCCATTTCTCATTTTTCTGAACTAACATCTTTTAACCAATTTAGGCTAGAGTTTCAGTAAACTTATACGGTATCTTCTCATTGTTATCCTCAAATGAATACTGACTTTGAGTTCTGCTCTAATCATTCGGTGATCTTTCTATACCCTTGATTCTGAAAGGGCTGCTACCTATAAACCAACTATTTCAGCATTTTGTTTGTTTTGTTTTGTTGTTCAGTTGTGTCTAACTCTATGTCCAACTCAACTTTGTCCATGGGGTTTTCTTGGCAAAGATACTGGAATGGTTTGCTACTTCCTTCTCTAATACGTCCCTATTTTACAGATGAGGAACTGAGGCAAATAGCAGTTAAGTGACTTGCCCAGGGTCATATAGCTAGCTTCTCAGGCTGAATTTGAACTTAGCTCTTCCAGATTTTACACCCAGTGTTTTATCCATGGCAGCACCTAGCTGCTCCTCTGGGCACATAGTAGGTATTTCATAAATGCCAGTTAACTATCTCCAGTTGTAGTCCATTTTCTAATATCAAGCCTAAATTTGTCTCTTTACAACTTTTATGGATTGTTCCTAGTTAGGCCCTAAGGAGCCAAGCTGAACAAATCTAATTGCCCTCCCAAGTGACAGCTTTTTCCAATATTTGAACCCAGCTCTCAGGCCTCCCTCCCTTGGATTCTTTAGGCCAAACACCCCAGTTCCCTTTTAGTAGATCTTTATAAGTTGTAGCATGGTAAAAAGAGCACTAGGGACATGGGTTCAAATCCTGTCTCTGATGCTTATAGTCTGTGTGACCTTAGGGAAGGTTCTTAACCTCTGTCTGTCTCAGTTTCTTTATCTCTAAAACAGGGATAATAATATCTAGATAATAATAACATTTCTAGAGTTGTTGTGAAGATCAAATGAGATAATATATGCAACTTTGCAAATCTTAAAGCATTACATAAATGTAAGCTATTATGAACCATCCCCACATAGAACTTTGGTAGAATCCTCAAATAGTACATTTAAAAATAAGAAATCCCTGATTTTCAAGATAAAACAAAATGCATTAATCTTCTTTCCCTAAATGGAAGAGCTTTCTATTTCTATACATTATTTTTACTTAGCCTTTCAGGTTGAAGTCACTCGACACATATTTCTTAAGCACCTATTATGTGCCAGGCACTGTTCTTGGCCACTGGGGATATTAAATGAAAAACCCCTACTTGCAAGGAGCTTATGTTCTAAGGAGGGAGAGATATAATATTACTCAAATGACTTGAATCTTTTGAGAGCAGCATTTTGCAAATAATACTTTAATTTCTAGATGTTGTTCTGACAGCTTTTTATATTCAACTTTTTTTGTCAATAAAAATCTTCCTCTGCAGCACCCCTACCCGTTATCTAGAAATTGAAGTATTATTTCAATTTTAAATCCTAAAAAAAACAAGGTAAAGAAAGGCAAGGAGATCCATAAGATTTTTTGATTGAGATTCATATCCATCCGCCATTCCTCTTAACAGTTCAGATATAGGGAAGAGACTAGAAGAACAAAGCTAAGATTCAAGGTAGTACTCACAAAATTTCTGTATGAATATTTTCCTTTTAGGGTGCAAGTTGTCTATAACTATTCAACCATGTTTGAGAAAATACAATAGTAATGTGTTTTACATTCTAATCTCTAAGTAAAACCATGGTATACCAGGCTACAAACATATGGGTTATAGGAAGGAGCTATTTTTACCTGGAATTCCAGATTTCCCAAAAAAGCATTCAGCAAGCATTATTTTTAGTAGAAAGATTAAGCAGAAACCTAACTGAGTACTTGAAAACAATCTCTCAGAGGTAAAAAATACCATCCTTCACAATCATTTGTGTTCTTTCTCTTTACAATACAGTCTTGCTAGAACTCTTGTCTGAGTTGGAATCATACATCATAACTGAAAACTGTCTGTTTTGATGCTGCTATCGCATGGCTTGTCCTTCATCCTCGAAGAGGACCATGACATCAGGGAGATGATGACTTGCATTGAATTGGAGTGAGGGAGGGCTGTGCAAAGTCACCAGCCTCACTTTCTCTTCCAGAGCCACCTGGGTCTAGTGGCCTGATATAGATCAAGATGACTGGAGATGGCCCAGGATGCACTGGGAGACCTTGGCCTTTTTAAGCTATCTTTCTGAGTTCTCACTTTGAGGGAAGCAACACCCATTCAGTGAATAGGCCTGTTGAAGAAGTGAATCAAGGGATGGCCCTTTAATAAAAAAAAAATCAGACTGGGAGGGGAAAACGCTCAGGTTTGATGACCAAAAGAGAAACAATTACTACTTACATTTGCTCTGAACAAGTAGGGCCCAAAAAATAATAACATTAAGTGCTGCTGTCAAGATAAGAGTCAGAGGAAGAAAGGGATTAGTTCACATAGTCAACTATAGAATTGTCCATCAAACTACAGAGCACGGTCTGGTCAATGATAATTTTTTATTCACTTGTTTGTGTTTATTTTTCCTATGTGAGCAAGCGCACCAAACCTTTTTTTAGTTATGATATTATTTAGGAAGCTTCGTAATGTTCCTTAGCTTGATAAAATCAGCACATTGATGACTGTTAAAAAAAAAAAGCAAAGCATCTGAAGAACTTCATCTTATATAGGGAATTAATGCCTCTTCCATTTGGCTTTTGCATGAAATATCCTCCATGACAGTGGGAAACCATTTATGAACCATACGTTTTCCTCATTTTTTTGTTGTTATTCAGTCATTAGGCCATGTCCAACTCTCTATGACCCTGTGGACCATAGCATGCCAATACTGTCTGTGGATTTTCTTGGCAAAGATACTGCAGTGGTTTGCCACTTCCTTCTCCAGCTCATTTTGCAGATGAGGAAACTCAGGCAAACAGAAGTTAAGTGGCTTGCCCAGGGCCACACAGCTAGTAAGTGTCTGAGGCTAGATCTGAACCCAGGTCTTCCTGACTCCAGGCCCAGCTTCCCTCCCTTAGGCCTCGTTTTCAATTAATTACCAAAAAGTTACCTAATAGTTATTTATCTCTATTGTTACCTCTTTTAAGGAATTCTATATGTTTTTAACATGTGCATGGGAGGAGATCTTGATAAAGAAGAACCTTTACAGAACCTCTACCAAATCAGATGATTTTTCATAGACAATAATCAATCCCTACAACTTTAAGGCACTAGTGTGATAGTAAAGATGTCGTCTACTGTACAATGGTTTTTGTTCCTATCTCATACCTTCATTAAGACAGGAGCTGCCCCATTGAGGGATGGCAGGGCCCTTGTGTTCTTAAAGGTGATGCCATCAAAATTCAATGGTTGGTTCTAGCATTCTGGAAAGGCTTTACGAATGGTCCCATCAAGAAACTTTGCCTGTATTTTGAAGATCAGACAGCTAAGTTCAGAGACTGGTAGGTAATGGCTCAGTGTAAAGAGTGTTAGACCTAGAGTCAAGAAGACATGGGTTCAGATCCAGCCTCAGACACTTACCAACTATGTGCCCCTGGGCAAGTCACTTAACCTCTCAGCTTTCTCGCCAATAAAATGAAGAAAATAATACCTATCTCTAAGGATCGTTGTGAGGATAAAAGGAGATAATACTTGTAAGGTTTTTTGCAAACCTTAAAATGATATGCAAATACTATCATCATCATCATCATCATCGTCACCGTCGTCGTCATCATCATCATCATCATTGTCATCATCATCGTCATCATCGTCATCCAGTAGCCTGACCACCAGCTGCAGAATTCTTTGGCCCCATCAACCCATGAAACAAATAAAAAATACAAACTAGTCCTCAGACTTGTGAAGCCCCTTCCTACTTTTGCCAAGACGCTGGCAAAGTAGTGGGAAAGGTTTCCAAAGGGGCTGAGAATCACATGGTTTTTAAATGATCTACAAATAATAACTCAGCTGTTCCTACTCTGAATATGATATCATATCTAGTGGTCAATGACAGACATTTTGTATTTCAAGCTTCCTTCACGTTTTGAAGATGAGCTTATACTCTGAACTATTGGTGCCCTGGGAGCATATCTCTTTGCTTTGCAGGAAAATCAAACTGTAGCAGACTGAGGCAGCTTCTGTAGTATTCCAGTTTTTCATATGGTAACAAATTTCCATTGGCTAAACTTCTCTAAGAAACAGGGATAATCGGAGTCAATAGCTTTTGAGTCAATATGATGTTGTAGAGAGCATCTCGACTCTAGAATCAAGGACCAGGGTTGGAAACCCATTTGTGCTACTTACCACATGTGATCTTGAACAAGTTAGTTGATTTCTCTGAACTCCATTTTCCTCCCCTATACAATAAGAAGGTTGGGCAACAGGACCTCTAAGGTTCTTAGCCTCTCAAAATCTAGAACCCCATTTTTATCCATTTTCAGCTTGTTTAAAGAAATCAAGTTGGATCTATCATTTCTGCTTATCTTTAGCCCGTCTTATAATTTGTCAAATTTGAACTTTGCTCTGACTAGTTGACTGGCCCAACTGAACACTGACAACTAATCTGGAAATTACTTCTACATCAATAACCAGTCATTTTCTCTCTGTTAAGATATTGTATAAAATCAGCCACAAATGAAGGCATTCTGAAGTGACTCCATGTTTTAACTTCACTTGGCTTTGGCTAGCTGAGGCCAGAAAAGAGTGGTCAGCATGAGTACTAATCATACCTCCTTAGTGTTAATCCCATGTCTCTATGATGCTGTAAATAGGTGAGGAGCTGAGGCTGCACTAAAGCCATCTCCACACTGGAAGGACTAGCACCTCTGGTGTGAGAGCGCCTTTGGTGTGTCTACCTGGTATTCAGCTCTCACCTGTGGCTCTAAGGAGTGGCATATGAAGTGGCCACACCCTGGTAAAACCTTCTAGGCCAATGGGCTAAACCAGGTTGAGGGTAACCATTGTTCACGAATTAGGGGGATGTTGACTCCAAGCATATGAAAACTTCTCCTAGCTGAATGGCTGGGTGAGAACAATTTATTCCAATGGCCATGAAGGCAGCTGAAGCAGGCCCTGTGGAAAGCTTAGAGCTTGGTCAGACAGAGAAGACTCCAAGGTCATCCATTGCATCTGGGGGCCATTGCCAGTCATCTTGACTTTTGTCCTGCCCATTGACTTTGATGACTCCAGAAGAGAGAGGGAGCCTAACTTAAATCCAATTCAAGGGCAAGTGAAGGCAATACTCCATGCCATCATTGGTCTTCTTCCAAAGAAGGAGGAACAACAATTAGGATTGTCTCACCTTTATATTGAAGTTGTTTACTCCTGTCTATAAGAGCAGGGCCCACACTACACCCAAAGCTGCTGACTTGTTGTACTAGAAGAAACTCTTTTTTGTCTTAATTTCCTAAGTTTCCCTTATTAATCAGGGTGGGGCCTGAACAAAGAGTTTCCCTTTTAACAACATAGTCAATTTTTTGGGGGTAATCTTGTTTAATATACCCTTTTAGAAGTAATTATTCATGATATAAGGATATGATGTTTATCAGTAATGAATAAGCCTTTTGGTCACTTTCATTTCTTAAATATTGAACCACATTTTCCCATAATTTTGACTTCATGTATATGGTTAATTAATCTATAAAGAAATCATCTATAAATAAAAATGCTTTTGAAAAAAAGAGGGATACACTTCCCCCAGAACAACCTCAAAACAATCCCTTTGTTTGACTATATTTTCTACAGCTGAAAGTATCTCATTGGGAATGATTAAATGCCGTGGAACAAGTATTGAAAATTACATCACAGGTATATTTTTAACTAGCAGCAAGCTGTCAACAACATGTCAGGAGGTAACAAACATTCCACAAAAAGGTGTCAAGAATTTTCACTGTGATGAAAGATCTGAAAATCTTTTGGCAGTAACACTAAATATGTCCAGGAATAACCCAATATCTCACAAACTGGTATAGAAGCTTTTAAGCTAACTGCATCAGATGCATTATTTCTACAGGTGTAAGTTGGACAAGGTAAAAAGAATGTAAAAACTTAAAAAAAGAAATAGACACAAAAATGGAATCATAACAGCAGTACTAGATGTGGCAGAGACCTTACCATACCTAGTCCATCTAACCCCTGGATGAGGACCTGAAGGTTTCATTTTTGTTTTTGTGTCTCCAGGATTTAGTACAGTATTGTGGGATGTGGTGAATGCAACTAATAGCTGTCAAATTGAATTATAGACAATACTAATAGCAAACCTTTATTTAACACTTTAAGATTTGCAAAATGCTTTACATATGTTATTTCATTAGATCTTCACAATAAACCCACCAGGTGTTGGTATTATCACCTTCATTTTACAGATGAGGACACTGTGAATGAGAAAGGTTAAGAGACTTGCCTAGGGTCACATAGCTAGTAATTATCTGAGGCAAGATTTGAACTCAGGTTTTCCTGACTCCAATTCCCATGCTCTATTCATTAGGAAGAGCTGTCCTTGAGGACAAATGAGGAGATGAGGAGAATGAGTCTTCAGAGAAAGAAATGCCTGTCACAAGGGCAGCCAAGTGGCACAGCAGAAAGAGGGAGGGGCCTGGGGTCAAGAGATCTGAGTTCAAATCCTGCCTTAAACACTTTTGCATAATCCTGGGCAAGTCTCTTAACCCTTCTCATTCTGTTTCCTCATCTGTGAAATGAGGATAGTAATAGCCTCTACCTCACAGGGCTGAAATGAACAAAGGAAGCAATAAATGTGAAGTGCTTATCACAGTCCCTGGGACAGAGGAGGGGCTTAAAAAATGCTTGCTCCCTCCTCCCCCTCCTGTTAGTGACAGATTCAAATAAAAAACTCTTGTCTTCTGATTTCAAATCTAAAAAATTTCCTAATACTCTAAAATTAAACCTTGGGCAGCTAAGTGGTGCAGTGGACAGTGTCAGGCCTGGCTTCAGTCTTCCTGAGTTCAAAACTGGTCTTAGGCACTTACTTGCTGTGTGATCCTGGGAAAGTCACTTAACCTTGTTTGCCTCAGTTTCCTCATCTGTAAAACGAGCTGGCAAAGGAAATGGAAAACCACTTTAGCATCTTTGCCAAGAAACCCCAAAATGGGGTCATGAGGACTTGGACATGACTGAAACGACTGAACAACACATGTATAAAAATCAGACATGAAGGTGAAGCTCATAGTTTGGACCAATAATAGTCATAGTCGCTCTGTGTAATATTAATTAAGTTGGGACTTTTGTTTTTACTGTTTTAGAATGCTAAATTAATTAAGTGTCTTTGATTGAGCCTTACTAGGTGCAAAGCCCCAGGCCCAAACCCCTATCTACTAGGTGCTAAGCCCATGTGGGTGTGAAACCCTTGGGGCCCTAAGGGGAGTTGCTAAGATGCTGAGACCAAAGGGGAGTTGCTAAGACCAAAGCCAATAGTATGCTCCTAAGTTCTGGTCACTCAGATGATGTTTGATGACCAAAGACTGTATAAAAAGAGAAAACAGAGCTATTTGCTTGGGGCTCTGAGCCACAGGAGGAGTGGCTTGTGACTCTGAGCCAGCTGCTGTTATGAGCTCCATGGCTCCTGAACTCAGATGTTGATGGTTTCTTGGTAACTATGAATTGTATTTGGTCTGTTTAGAATGTATGTTTGTAACTTGTTTGTATTTGCTCTGAAGTTCAGGGTGCTGGCTTTTCCCCCTGAACTAAGCGAATGATATTTGTATGTTGGATTAAAGTAAGCTTGTCAACCCCTTAACGTTGCTTTCCTTAGTAAAGCAGATCAAAAGAACCTGTGCTGGCAGCATTCTTGTGTTCAGGCTTGTGTTGGTCTTTCACCCCCACAGCAGCTGCTAGCCAGATTGTTGCTATGACGATAAGCTACAAGATTCAATTCAAATACATCTCCAATGAGCAGTCTTTCTAGACTCTCCTCTTCCAATTATCACATACATGTTGTCATTGTTTGCATGTCAGGGCCTTCTTGTAGAATGTAAACTTCTTGAGGGCAGGGATTATTTTTAAATCTTTGGTTCGGTATCCCAAATGCCTAAGATGCCTTATACATGATAGTCACTTAATGAATGTTGGTTGGATTGGGTTAGATTGAATAAAACAGAAAAACCACAACCAGACAGATCAAAACTGCAATAGCTTGTGGGTGTCTAAGGAAAACATTTATGCAGAAAGAGATGTGGGCAAATTAGACGTGGAGTCCAAACTCTGGTGTAGTGTGCTTACAGACATGGAAAAGAGTGGGTTTGTAAAACAGACAGGAAAGCCAGTTGATGCCCTTTCATCCAGAAGAATAATGTGAATAACTTTTCCTTAAGGGACCAAATTACCTAGATGTGTTTCTGACAACTTGGACAGCTTGTCTGAATAGCAGAAGCATTGCTAAAGATCTATCCTGCCTAGTAATTTTCTTGGTGATTGTCGAGTCATCTCCATTTTAAATATGCTAACAACACATTCATAATTCAGGCCTTATTTACAGGATTCAGGGCTTACGTGTAGACAACTAATTCTCTTAAAAATGAAGCCTGAAATATCTTTTCTGGAGGTAAGTATTCATCATCATCCCAAAAAAACCCCAACAATTAACCCAATGCTTTTAACTCCATACCTTCTTTACAATGAAATACCCAAGGTTTCATATTTAAATTTTAAAAATTCAAATTTTGGACAAATAATAAAGTATTATGCAGACTGGACTGTATGTAGTTTTTTTTTAACACAATTTTTCCAAGTCTTAGCAATATGGAGTTGAATGTTTTTGTTTTTTGGTTTGTATCTAGGATTTCAGCATTTAGTGAGCAAATTCCCTCTACCAAGTGAACCATCTAGCCTTAGGGAGATTCCTAGGGCACTGAGATATTTCATATAGACAGTAGGGTAGGAGGCAGGATTTAATACCAAGTCATCCTGAAACCAAGTGTTTCAGAATCCAAGGACAGCTCTCTGCCATTCTGCCACAATGGTGTTCACAGGATGCAAAGCTGAGTAGGAGAGACATAAAGACAGGAATAACATAAAGTAAGAGAGAGGTCTGAGCTACTTCCAGTTCACAGAAGATATTTGTTTGCATCCCACTCAGATCTGTCACTAACTGGTAGCCTCTACCGGTCTCTACAAATGCAACATGTACTTACCAAGTGCCTGTATTTGGCACTAGTCACCAGGAGAGATGTAAAGTTGGGCTAAGATAGGTTTCTGATTTCAGAAAGTTCAGAGCTTATAGCAAGTAGATCAAGTACCAAAACAGTCAATAATACTGATAGTAAATTTATTAGAGCACTGAACAACAACCAAAAAACGGTATGAAGGGGAAGACTGTCACCAACCCTCTCATTGCTTTACGGTTTTTTTTGGCAGTTGGATTATGCTTTAAAGATGATTCCAAAAGGTAAAGAGGAATGAATTAATGAAAAAATGAATGAAGCATTTCTTAAGTATTTACTATTTTTAAAGCATTGTTCCAAGCCCTGGGGATACAAATAGAAATGTAAGACTCACCTTGCTCTCAAGGTGCTCACATTCTAACAGGGGGAGACAACATATATAGAAGGTTTTGCCTGCATGTCAGAGGGACAGGTGCCATAGTCCTTAGGGTGCAGTAGCAAAACAGATGCCAAGGCCTTTTCTTTGATGGCATTTCCACTGATAAAACCACATCAGTTTCTGGTGTTGTACCATTTGACAGCACCAGAGACTCTGATAATAAGAACCTTCTTTTCTGGGTCTTCAATAGATGTAACTAGCACCTGTAGGAAAAATTACCAGGTTGCATCCCCACAGGGGTCGCTTCTCAGGATGATGACTGAGACCACTGAGCTGGACGAAGCACTATCATTCTCAAGGCTGTTGGGTCCAAGGTCCTGGACTGTCTCCGTGAAGGTCTTAGGGGAGACAGTGGTCAGAGTGGTAGTGTTTCAACTTCCTTGGCCCATGCTGCCTCCAGTCTCCCCCAAGGGAAGTTTGCTGCCTCAGTTAGACTGGCTTATCAGCCCTCTGGGTTAGTAGTTGGTGGGGAGGGCTGATCCAGTCTCCACATGAATTGCTTCCCCAGATGATCAATGTGAGGACTTGTCTGGAAGCAGGACTAGTGGTCTGGGGGCTGTGTTGGGGGGTGGTCACAGTTGGTCAGCCATTGGTGGTGGTGTTGAGAAACGTGGGCTCTGTCTCCACCATGATTTCTTCCCTCAATAATGGCTGTGGGACCTGGGCTAGAAGCTGATCTAGTGGTTTGGGAGACACTGCTATTTCTAAAGGTCTTGGGCTCAGGGTCCTAGGCTGTCTCCCTCAGCATCTGAGATGAGGAGGAAAGAGGGAAGGGAAAGCACTGCAGACAAAGGAAGCAGGACAAAGAAAGCCATGAAGGCATTGGAGGAGGAGGTGTAGAGGACAGAGGAGACTCTAGGTGGCAGGAATATAGAGGACATGAAAGGAGGGGCGTAACCGATAAAGATAGAAAGGAAGATTTTGAACTTTAATCAGCAGGCCTTTTCTTGGAAGGATTTCTTGAAAGGGTTTCGTATTTGTTTTAAGTAGAGATTATCATAAAGATAGTGGATTTCTAGCTGGAGGGGACTTTAGGCCACATCTAGTGTAACTCATTTAACAGATTAGGACCTGGATGCCCAGAGTGGTTAAGTGACTTGCCCTCAGGTAGTAAAGTGGTTTTCACCATCGCTAAGATTAACCACAAGGAGCCAGGGGTTCAGGCAAACAATAACCTGATTACAATTTACTAGGTGACTGCTAGATTACTAAGGGGGGACAAGCAGCCTATGAGGAGGCTCTGTGGGGTCTCAGAATCCTTCTACTGAATCCTCAGAACTGTGCTGGGTTTCAAGTCAATGGCGGGCAGGAAGGAGTTAATGTAGGCTGATGCCAAGTGTATCATGGTGCCCTGGCACAGTAAGTGTTGGAGTCAGCATGCAAAGCACTATACAAAAGCAAACTATTATCATGAACTGTGGGGTTCTTATTGTGCATGTTTTCTCTTTCAAGCAGAACAGTTGTGAGACTAGAAAAAGGCAAGTCAAAGTGGCTAATCCATCCTCCACACAGCTGCCAAAGGGCAATTTCGAAAGTCTAGATTTGACCATGTTGCTCCCTTCTTCAGCAAACTCTTAGTAGCTCCCTATTAACTTTAGGGCCAAATATAAACTGCCATGATGGTATTTAACATCCTTAACAACCTAACCTGGCTCTAATCTGCCTCTCCCTCAGTATTAGATATTACTCGCCCTCATCACATTCTCTTTGTTCTAGCCAAAATAGGGTTCTTGATATTCTTCAAACATTAAATCACCTCTCCCAGTGCCTTTGCATGAGTGGGCCACCATGTACGAAATGTACACTGTCATCTCCCCCTCTGTGAATTTTTAGTTTCCTTCATAGTTCATCTCCAGGGTCCCCTTCTACATATCCTGATCCCTCCAGTTCCTAGAGCCTATCCTCATCCACCCCAAACAAATTACCTTTATTTTGCACCTACTTACACACTGTGCTTTTCCTTATGGAAGGAAAGCTACACATAGGCAGAGACCATCTCATTTTTGTCTTTATATTGCTTGTGACTAGCAGAGTCTGACACATAGGAGACATTCAATACGTACTTATTGATGGCTAGATAAATTGAGTGAAGATAAATAGGGAGACAGTAAGAGTATATTGATCTGTCCTTAAGTATGTTATTAGCTCCTAAGGAAGACTATCCCAGGTACTGAAACTACTAGTAAACATGATTGTGAAGTCATTGTCAGTTTCCTTTGAAAATCATGGACAATGAGAGAGGGACCACAGGACTAGAAAATGGCAAATGTTTAAATTTTCAACAAAGGGAAGAGTCTGCAATGATGGATATTCAGCTTGATTTTGATACCCGGTAAAATTCTACAACACATTAAATGGATGGTTTGGGAATATCTAGAAAAAGAAGTAATCACACACACACACACACACACACACACACAGCACGGCTTCATCAAGAATAAGGCATGTCAGGTTGGAATAATTTCATTTTCTGACAGGTTTACTCCACTTGTAAATCACATGAGTGCTGCTGATCTATTCTACCTACATTTCAACAAAGCATTTAAGGAACCTCTCCTGCTATTTGTATGGAAAAGGTGTAAAAAAGAGGGCCAGATAATGAAACAGTTAGATGGATTTAGAGGTGATGGAATAGCCTTCCCCCAAAGGTTGTCATTAATGCATCTGTGTCAGCTTGGAAGGTGTCTAGTGGATTGTCCCCAGGGAACTGTGTTCTGTCCTGTGCCATTTAAAAGTTTTATAAAACACTTGAATAAAAGTATAGATGAAAGGTATAGATGGTATGCTTATCACATGACACAATGTTAATAGAAGGTTTGAAATTTAAGAACACTCTGAAGGACCAAGCAAATTTTTACATCAATTGGCACACCTGGTCCTTCTAGTGTTAAGGTAGGATAGTTAAGCAACTAAGTAACTGAGGTTTCCAAAGGCACAAATAGTATCTCCTTTTATCCTTTCAACAACTCTAGGAGGCAAGTGCTATTATCTCCATTTTACAGATGGAAAAACTGAGGTGAACAAAGGTTAAGTGACTTGAGCAGGGTCTCATAGCTAGCATGTGTCTGAAGCTGCACTGGATTCAGGTCTTCCTGACCCTACATCCAGTGCTCTATTCACCATACCATTTTGACAAAGCTTTCACTCCTCCAACTCCCTCTCCAACTTTTCCCTCCTGATTGATTACAGTTCTTACTATTAAGCATGTGGGTTAGCATGCAAAACATAAATAATGCAGGTGACTAAGACTTCCCACATATGAATGGCTACAAAGATAGCAATTCTGAGACAAAACTTAGCCAGGAGAACAACAACAAAGAATTAGAGGAGATGGGGCCCATCAAAACTATGTAAAGTCAGTCTATATTCTTCATAGGTCACCACCTGGCAGAGGAGCTAGAAAGTCAGCCTTATACAATGCAGCATCATCCTTCAGCCTTTGAAAATGTAAAAAATTTAAAATAAAGAGACTGTGACACAGCAAATGGTGAGTTACAAGAGTAAGAACAAAGGCACTTTATAATTGGTAAACGATGAGATAACTAACAGTCACAATTTCAGAAAACTGAGTTGGGGAAAGAAAAAACATGAAAACAAAGAACAATGGACAAACTATCCCCCTCAAAAGCAGGGTTACCAATCATTTTGATGAGCTTTACATTTTAGAGAATTTAATAGGGATAGTACGTGGCCTTCGAGGAAGAGTGACTTACACTTTCCTATTGGCATAGTCCACTAGAATGCTGCTTAGTCCTTTCTCCTCAGAGGTATTTTTCTGGAAGGTACAACTCTTCCTTCTGCACCTCTTTTTATAATCAATAGTATGTATGTGCATCCCCCTAGCCCAGTGATGCTTGACCTCTTTAGCAGTGTGGCATGGGCCCCTTTAGCAGTATGGTGAAGCTTACAGACCTCTCCTCAGAGTAACATCTTTAAATGCATAAAATATACAAAATTGCAAAGGAAATCAATTATATTGAAATAAATGATTCAAGTATTTTTAAAAAACAGATTCACAGACCCTACATTAGAACCCTTCCCCTAAAACAACATTTGCCTCTATCCGTCCCTTCATTCATTCAGTCAATAAACATTAAGTGCCTACTATGTGACAGGCACAGTGCTAAGTGCTGGGGATACCAAGAAAAGCAAAAGACCATCCCTGCCCTCAGGAAACTCACAATCTAATGGTGAAGACAACATGCAAACGGCTACCTAAAACTATATATATATGTACACACACACACACACACACACACACACAGGAGAAATAGGAAAGAATCATTCTATGTAGAAGACTCTCAAATTCACATTTCCAGCCTGCCCAACCCTAGCTTCCCACTTCACACAGTCATTGTCATTATCATTGCTCTTGGGAAGGGCAATTAACCACCCAATCCATCACCTCAACATCCCCTTGATTCTCTGGACCAAAGTTCCCTTCTCTGGCCACCACTCCCCTATATGTTGTCTTTTCCTGTGAGAATATAAACTGCTTGAAGAAAAGGATAATTTTTAAAAAATGGTTTTAAATTAACCTTTATTTCCTCTGCCTCTCCCCTACAACCACCCCTCCTCCCCTCAAAAGACGAACAAAACCCGGGCAACATGTATTTATATCCTCTATGCTTATTAGCAGCTGTGTCTGGGGCTTACAGCAAGTACTTAATGAGTTTTCATTCATTCATGATGGGGTAAAGGATTTCTCATCATCACTACTTTCATCACACTTTGGCTAAATTGTTGAAAAAAAATTGGGGGGGGGGAAGGGGAGGGTAGTTCAAATGAATCATGGTATACTAGAGCTAGAAGTAGCATTAGAGAACCTATGGCCTAAGGCCCTCAATTTAAAAAAAATAATTTATTTTTAGTTTTATTTTACAGCATTGTTCCTCAAGTTTTTGAGTTTCAAATTTTCTCATCCTCCCTCCTCTCCTCCCCCCTCCCCACCCATGATGACATGCAACCAAATATAGACTCCACATACAGAAGGCCCTCAATTTTACAGGTGAAGAATTTGAACCTCAGGGTTTTTGAGACTTGACCCAAATTCCACAGCTAGTCTACAGCATATCTGAGATTAGAAATTAGGTCCAGACTCCTAGGCCAGACACTTTTCCACTACAGAACTCCAAAAAGAAAGAAAATAATCATAGCCAAGTCCTAATTCTTGCCAGCTCATAATTCTCTTATCTATTAGATAAAAATAAGGCTAAGGGCATCCAAAGCCGGGGGCTAGAATCTTGTGTTTTACCCAGTGCTACTATTCTGCCTCTTGTCTTCTCTCCTTGAACTGGCCACGGTATGAAATAAGTCTTCTTTAATTACATTTACTTTAAAAACTTGATGTTCCTTGTCCTTAAAGATGGTTATGATAAAATAACAAGGTCTCTAGAAACGAGATTCAAATCTGGTTTTAAGGTTTGTCATGAACTAGCTAACAGCAGGCAATTCATTTAATCTCTATAGGTGGCAGGTTCCTCATTAGAAAAATGAGGGAGTTAGACTAGATTGTTTTACATTCCTTACAACTCTTAATAGATTATGAACCTGTTTTTGAAAGACATATAAAAGACTAAAATTAAGTTTTTCATTATCTCCCCAAACTTTGGGGAATTCCCTCAAACTTCCTAGCTCTCAACAGGGGCATAAGACACCCTAGCCTCCATTATAAAGAAATATAATTTAACTAATATACAGGACTGAAGTTCTGGACATGTTAGTAAAAAGAAAGGTGCCTGAATTCTTCCTCATTGTTTATAGCATATATTTTTAATGATTAGCAAGAGGCAATTTAAAATAGTCAAAGTACAGAAGCAAATAATGAACGAAATTGTAATTATTTTTAAAAAGTTCACCTTAAATTTCTTGCTTGCATAGCAGATACAACTCTGACCCCTACTCACTGTACAGTTCAATAAAAGTTTATTTTTACTCAAACCAAATTTAATACAGACAATAATGAGCTTCAAAAAGGTGAGATTCATAAAGTATTCTTTATTAAGATCATTAAAAGTTGTAGAAACAACTTTGTAATATAAAGGCACAGGGAGACAGTTCTGGTAAAATATTGAAATTAAACAGTAACTTACAGTACAAAAGACAATTTTAATGCACATACAAATCCCAAATGTCTCATTCAAAAATATTTTACCGAGTTTGTCTATTAATGGGCAATGGTTAAAAATATAAACTGCTGTTGTATAATAAATATCTGATAGGTGCAAATTGAACAAAATATTTATTGCTTTTCACATACAAGTTGTTCCCTATAGTTTTAAAATTCCAATTTCTTTCCATAATCTGCTTTATCAGCCTATTTCAAAGGAACTAAGTTCCACAACAAATTTAAAAGGGAAAAATGGCAGTTATGAAAAACTACCTTTACTACTGATCATTGCAGGCAGTGTTCTCATACCATTCAGTAACCACACATTCAAATCAAACATGGAGAAAAAAGTAAAATGAACATCAATTTCAATGTCAGGTCAAGGTCTTTTGTTCCTGATTTTCACTGGTATTCTAAGGTTTGTGATATGAATGTGTTCAAATAAAAAAAGGTGCTTTGTTTCAAGAATGTAGCTGTTACTTGAAGGCTTTTCAAAGTGTTGAGTATGGATAAATGTCTGCCATAGATAAAAGTAAATTTACTTATAACAAAACCTTTTAGAATTTGCAAAACCAGCTTTTAAATTATTTTATCCAATTAAAAAATGTTTCATAGAGCTAGATTATGACATTTAAAAAAACAAACTCTAAATGACTTGCATGATCTATACACATTTCATATTTGGCAAATATAATCTAATTTCTCATGTTTAAATAAATTTTCAGAACTATCAACTCTATTTCACCCTGCTCTTTAAAAAGGAAAAAAAAATCTTAATTTGGTTTGAAAGAAATTTCCAATACAGTACTCAAAATAATCCATCATGAAGCCATAATTTTGGTTTAATTCCATGCTTTTGCTACTGTAAAAAACACAGTGGCTACTGGTTTCATTATTATTATAGCTCTATTGATAATTGTTTAAAAATGCAAAAACCAAGCTCTTGTGATTTTCAAGAAAGTTATTTTGGTTGTGCATATTTCAATCACTTTTTTTTATTTAGAATAAGGTCAATCTTATATCAGACACTGTACTAAATTGTACTGTAAACAGAAATGAGCTAAAATTACCTACACTGACGGTAGGCAACTTACAGCATGATTATCAGTCTTAAATGACCCACACAGCATTATCATCTGTGATATAAGGAGCTATCATCCTTGCATATGAGCAATGAATACCATAGTTGAGAGAGTAGGCAGATTGGCTGAATAGCCCAAACCATACACTCAAGTTCAGTCTTCCTTGGAGTAAAAATTTACATCAGTCCCTCCTGCCTACTACTCCTGAACTAGGTAAACATTAAACACTGATAAACTTAAATGATCTTGTTAACTTGGGGAAATACACACACACACACACACACACACACACACACACACACACACACACACACACGCGCGCGCGCGAGCACTTGCTTGCGTGCACAAAAACAAAATACAAATGACCAAAATTACCCTAAAATGTACAGCCCTAGAATAACTTTGCAATCAGTTACCAAAAGTTAAGGAATGAAGAAAATTTACATCTTAAAAATAAAACAGCTAGGAGGCTAATGAATCTAGGGTTAGTCAGGCTAAAGAACTCGAAAATGCTTTTTAAAATCTAGCCTAGGGACTAATGTTTCTTTGGCATATGCTTTATTTACTCCAATGTACCAATTCACCTTTATAAAAACAAAATTTCAGGGTTTTCCCCTCCCCTGCCAAAAGCAGATCTTAAAATGTAGCTTCCTACTAAGCTTTTCTTAAAGCCTCTAGTCAATCTAACTTAGACATTTTGAAACATATGCCAAGAACTCCCTGCTCAGTTATACTTATTGGCATAGTGGGTAGAAATCTGGATAACTACTAATTGACCTGAAGCGTTCTTTTGAAAGCTGCAACGACAGAACTACAAGAAAGAAATAAGAAGTTCCTAACATATTTAGAATGTTTAAAAACCAAAAAGCAACTGGCATATACATAATATCCAGTTGAAAGACAGTAAACGTGGGAATCCTGCCCTCATAGTAAATATGAACCACACAGCAATGAATGAAAACCAGTTAAATTAAAAAAAAAAAAATGCAACACCTACATTTAGCTGCATGTATATAAATTTAATAAGGTGAACATAAAGTAGAAGAAAAAAAAACTCCCACCTATCAGGAGGAAAAGAGGCCTATAAAACAGGCCATTCTAACTTGACTTTCCAAGTAAATGCAAGAGCTTCACAAAATTGTGATACTAATGCAGGTTATGTCAAGCACCCTTTGATACACAAGCCAATTAAGCTATCAGATACCTCCAATAGCTTTACAATTGCTGATCCATCCCTCAGATATTCAGGGGAGAAAGTCGATGGTAGCTCAAATCTTCATAAGACAGATATACATTTGTTTGCAGAGAAGCATCATATTATCTTTGAAATGCCACATTTGATGAATGTTAACATAGTATATTTACTAGATTAAATTTATCTTTTGAAGGTAACTTGCAAATTTCATTTCTCCCCATAGAGTGATATCTTCAGTTTTAGCCAGTGCTAGTCAAAGGGAAAAAAGAGGGAAGAAAATTGGCATGGACTACCTCCCATTGTTACTTAATTGTGCTAAATACTCCCGCAGTTCTTTTGCAGCTTGGAATCGGCCAAATCGCTTCTTTGGGTGGGCACACTCATCAAGCAAGGCCTCCAATCGGCCATCTTTGGCAATCTCGCCTGGTGGGTCATGAAGTAGTCCTCCAGAAGTACCACGCCAGGTGGCATGTCTAGACAAGAGGTTCTGACAAATAGCATAGTAATTGTGATCCACAGTGGCACGAGAACAAAGAATTTCTTTTGAAAATGATAAGCAAGCTTCTTTATCACAGTCATCAAACTTGCTTTCATACCATACATCCCAGTTTTCAGGTTTATCTGTGAAAGAAAGAAGAGGAAAACATACTATGAAATGTTATCAAACACTTAATTCTAAATCCAAGGAATTTCACTATTTCACATAATATTTTTAGATAATCAAGTGCAGGTAACATATAGTGAAGAATGTGGCTTCTATTCTAGAACAGGCAAGAAAATGTGTACATTTATAGACAGCTAGATACGTATTTAATTAAAGTTTTATAAGCAGAAAGAGGAAACCCAAATGGTTAGTTATACATTTTGGAGTTAGCTCTAGCAACCCGATTCAGCTCATTTTGGTCTTTACTGATCCAGACACTATTATTAAAAGTACAGTACCACATTTCTGTAGTAAAAATTCTGTGTGTATCCAGACTAGTTTCTTTAGACAACCCTCCCCCACCCCAACTTCCTTGTAATTCTTTGTGCTGTCGGAATTCCATTCCTAAATATGATATACTTGCAGAATTTTAAGCCATGAGATCCTAGATATTCAGTTACTGAACATTTTGAAAGCTGCACTCCACAAAATTGAGGTCACATGTCAAAATGGGACAAGTTTTCCTTTCCTTCTCTATCACAAATTCTAAGACAGAGCAGTCACTGTCCTCCAAGGTTACCATCATTTCTCCTACAGTAACCTGCTCCTTCTTGTTTAGAATCAGACCCAGAATAACAATTTCCCTCATAGTTTCCTCCACCTCTCTTGGAAGATAACAGTATTAATGGTAGCAAAAGAAAAATTAGCATATTAGCTTTTGGCTGAAAAAACAAACAAACCTCCCAAAAAACAAGATGACTGGATATCTGAAGTTTTTTTTGCCACACTTGTGATCCATTTCCCAAACTCCATCTATTTCTTTGATTCTGTACAAGTTATCTGAAGTATATACCAATGATGACATATATCATTTCTGATTCTGCCTCCATAGATCTTCCACTAAAAACGTTCTCCCTCATGTTCCACTTGTCTGGGTCCTAAATTTCCTCTCATGAATTTATAAACTCTTTAATATTCAATGACAATTATGTCCACCATTCTGCCCAGTACCAATTCTGCTCCTTCAAATAAGCTATCCCCACCTACAAGGCAATTTCAGTCACTAGTCTCACCTCACCAAGTTTCAGTTATTTCTGTAAGCTCAGTTTTGTCTCTGTGCATTAAGCTCCCTGGTTCACATCCTTTCTTATCCAAACTTGGCAATTTACGTATTTTTCATTGCTCCTTAGCTTTTGCTTCCTATGAATTTCTGGGCATCTCTAAACTGGAGCTATTCTCAATATTGGCAGATTTCTTACTCTCTCTTGCTTTTCAATTAAAAATTCATTTGAAGAAATTTGTAAAACTCCAGGCGAATACATTTTAAAAAATTAAACCTCTAGTATCATTACATCACCTCCATTTCCCAATATATGCTCCCTCCTCTTTTGTTCCAGAGGGTCATAAGAAGGAAATTAAGAACAAAAACAAAAGTTTAGCAAAACTATTTTGTAACACATCAACCAAGTCCAACATTATGGGCAGTATTTAACATTCATAATCTCCCACCTTGTCAAAGAAGGGAAGGAGATGTGGTCTTATCTCTTCTTTTGATTTCATAGACTCTGTTTCTATTCTGTATTCTATCTACAAAACTATTCATAGTTTTGTAGTCATTGTATATTGTTTTCTTGATTCTCCATTTTGCATGATTTCATAAGTTTTCCCATGTTTCTTTTTTTCCATGTTTCTTAACATTCTTCATAATCCCTTCTTATATTACAGTATCACATTACATTCATGTACCAAAATTTGTTTAGCCATTCCTCAATCAGTAGCCATCTACTTTGTTTCTAGTTCTTTGCTACTAGAAATAATGCTACTATAAATATTTGTGTGTGTATGAGACGTTTCTTTCTGTCTTTGACATCCTATGCCTACTAGTGGCATCTCCAAGTCAAAGGCTATGAACATGTTAATCTTTTTATCATAATTCAAAACTGCTTTCCAGAATGGTTAAGGACAAGACCAAGCTGCCTTGATATGCACGAATATGTATGTATATACATGCATGCATGTATACACATATATATGTATATATATACATATGTCTTCATAGAAAAAAATCTTTTATATCGAGGTAATAGATATTTTTATTCATCTATAGATATCTTTCTCCACACACACATCTACATCACATACAATAAACATATATGTATGCACATGTATATACATGCATGGCACAGGCATATCCATGCATACATTTATACATATAGATACATATATAATACACACATGCACACACAGGTATGTAACACACATATACATACACACACAAACCTTGACTATTTTAATCCTCATTGAAGCTATACTCTACTAATGGTAACAGAATCTGACCACCTTTTTAAAAACCATTCTCCAGAGAGCTAAGTGCCAATAGGGCTAGAGTCACTGCTATCAAAGACTGCCACACAACGTTCTGGATTTGTCAATGTTGATACCCCTAAGTCTCAACTAAGGAGGGAATTTCCTGAAAGGGAAGGGCAAAAAGGCAAAGAAGGGCAGAAACAAATTATTCTCAGATCACTACTGGCAGCTATAATTATTAATTTTAATGTTCTTAGGCAATTATTAAAAATGAAGACATGTATCTTGCAAATCAGAACTTGATCTTATGGTGTTATTGAACATGGAAAACCTAGCCTCTTTTCTGTTTCATGGGTCACACAGAAGTACTATCTGATAGGCTAGATTTAATTCAAATAATTGGGTATTTTATAAGACTTTCTAAATCTGGTCTTGAAACAACCTAATTATGAGCAAGAATTCCTTGTAAAATAAAAACTTGTTATTATTACTGGGAGATATACACACACATATACACATACATACACAATATATATGCTCACATGTGTATGTCTTTTCAAAGAATTGAAGATTTACTCAGTACTTTAAAGCTACATGAAGAGTTTTAAATGTTGAATTTAAAATTAAATGGCAGAGATTATAGAAAACAGTTTTAAAATAGTTTCAATGACTGTATTAATTTTATGCGAAAAGTTTGCATTTATATAAATAGTGACACACATGGGAAGTTTGAGCTAAGGATTGGGGCAGGGGGGAAGATGGCATCTATCCAAAACACACTACTCAGAAAAAGTCAAGATTAATCAAATGATAACAAAAATTAAACATAGTGGCAATAAGGTTTCATGGGGTGTTGCATGAAGAAGGTTCAATTAAACATGTTTGAATATGGTAGGAATCACGGTAAGATCAATGAATTTGCTCTCAGAGAAGCAGAGTTTGAACTCTGGATCTGCCATGTACGAAGCCCTGGGCAAAACACTTGGCTCCTCTGGGTCTCTCTCTCTTTGTAAAATGAAGGAATTGCTCCAAGGTTTCCTCTTGTTATAAATTAATACTTAGGAAATAGGATCCATAATACCTTGGATGGGGATATTTAGTAGCATTTTAAAATTATGTAGTACATTTCTCAAGGCACCACACCATCAAGCTTCCCTTCAATTTTCTTTCTTAAACAATTCTGGAAAACAATTTTTGCCTTCAAAAGTCTCTTTTCCTATTTGTCCTGTTGGGGGATTAGGAGCACTAAGATGCACGCATGAAAAATGTGGGGTTCCAGGATGAGGACTGTAGCTCCTAGAATGACTCACTGGGCCACGGGAAATGTCAGCAATGAAAAAGGTAATATAGATCGACAAGAAACAGCTTCTATGAAAGGAGGCTCTGGCACCTGCATGTCACAGTAGCACTGAATGGCACAAATTCAAAGGGACTCGGAGATCTTCAAATGCAAGCCCTTCATTTTATAGAGCCTCGAAGAGGTCAAAAATGACTTGCCCATAGATGCAGAGCTAGGATGCTTTCTTCTAACTTCTGAACATGAGTTTGGTGAATTTCTCTCTGAAATTTAATTCTGCATTTATACAGATGAAGATATGATTACACTTCTTCAAAAAAAAAAGGTCTGTTCAAGAATATAAATACATTAGTATGTAAGAATGAACACAGGTTTATATATGAGAGAGGAAGCATTGCTTAGTAATACAAATATATGTAGGGTCAACGATAGGCAGGTACCCATTTTAGTCTTCTTAGAGCAGTGGTGTCAAATTAAAGGAGGGCAACATATTGACTTAGAAAACCACATATTAACATCTGTTTTATTTTATTTTTATTCCTTTTGTTAAATATTTCTCAATTACATTTTAATCTGGTTTCACCAGCATTCAGAGTGCTGTGGGCTGCATGAGACCACGCATGCTTGAAACCTCTGATCTTAGACAAATAAAAAAGGTAAGAAAGAGGAAGAATGGCTCTTAACTTAAGGAGTCATAACTAACCACACAAAAATTGGGAAAATTGTTTTATGTCTATCAAACTGAATTTGTTAGAAACGGAGAAAGAAAATTAAAAGTACTTACTTTGTCTAATTAATCTTTTGTCTGCAACCAAAACATTTTCTGCATCTACAATGATCACCTTCCCATCTCTAGGACCAACTGCAAAGTTGTCAAAACTGACATCTAGGAGGTAGAGTGCAAATTCAAAGTCATTGTTGGTAAGCTGCTCCGCAATTTCCATTAACTGCCAAGCCAAATCGACACGTTTTTCCCAGGGTGCATTGAAGTAGCTCCATAATTCTTCTCCAACATAATTTACAGCCACCATTCTTCCACATGCTCCAAGGTATTTTGCAAATGGCCAGCCTTCGTCGGATGGAAAACTCTGTAAAAGTGGGTTACAAAATATTTTAATTCCAACATACTAAGACATCACAAAGATGTTTACTTAGATATAGAGTAGTTTTCTGATGGCTGCAGAAGAAAGATATTCAAGGGCAATTATTTTATTACATAATGCTAAGAACCATAGAACTATTAAGTCTTCACTTTCTCTGGTCCAAAGGACAAACAAAACACATTTAGGTATCATCAGAGAGTGGCTACTACCTACCCAGGGCTGAAAAACACATTTGTTTCACTTGTTCAATTATTTATTACAGATAAATGGTAATTTTTAACTAGATAAAAGCACTGTTATTGTGGAATAAGGAAATAACTTTCTTGTTTGTGATGGTATTAGTTTTAAGGGAATTTTACTTCTAACACAAATCACGCTTGACTAAAGATTGAGAATAAATCCACCAAAGCCTTCCTGATAATAGGCATATATATTCTTCCTTCCAAACTGATATAAAACTATAAAGGCTTCCCTGCCTGCCCATTGGAATTCTTCTAACATTTGTATTTCTGGACTGGGAGAAAGATATTTCTATATTAGAAAAGTGTCAGTAGAAAAAACTGATTTGGAGTCAGAACCTAGATTGAAATCTCAGTTAGCTTACTGCTTAAAATCACAAGTATTAACTAACTGCTCAGTCATCTTTGGTTTTTGTCAATCAATAAAGAGAGTTCGCTCAGTGTTCACTAAAACGTTCCTCCCAACCCCAAATCCCATAGTGCTCTGACCATCTGAATGAAAGGCCTCTACTCCATGTGTCAGCTTCCCTGATTTTTCCTTCAACATTTGATAATGTAGGACACAGTGGATGGCTAAAATCCCACCTTCAGCAAGAAGTCTTTCTCAAGCCTCCACAATTCTCATGCCTTCTCTCTGTTGATTATTTTCAATCTGTCCAGCATGTAGCTTACACAGAGCTGTTTGCATTCTGTCTCCCCATTAGAAAGTGAGGTCCTTGGGAGACAGGATTGCCTTTTGCCTTTGTATCTCCAGCACTGAGCATGGAGCTTGAGGAATTAATAATTATTATTGACTGATCAAAATAGGTTCTTTCTACCTACTTGCCTTTTTTTATTTTGTCCTGGGAGCCAAATATTAGTTTTCATCTCTAAATCATTGGCAACCATTACTCTATTTCCTTTTTTCCTTAAAGTAGATATATCCTAACTAAAACCTGGACCTTCCAAGCTTCCAATCTGTCTCAAGGAATGCTCTGGCTAGTACAAGATGATTTCTTAAATCCCAGTCTTTAGCTGAATGGACAGGCTTTTCCTCTGTGGCTGGCTCTGTAACAGAGAGAACACTGAACCTGGAGTCAGGTGATCTGCATTTTAGTTCTAGCTCTGACTTACCAACTCTGCTACATTAGGTAAGTCACAACTTCTGAGTATATTTTTCCTCATCTATAAAGAAGGGTGGAGCAGTGGTGGGGAAAGAGTAATAATGTGTGTTAGATTAAGTAATCACTAAAATCCCTTTCTGTTTTAACATTCTGGGGAATCTAGGAGTCTCATTCAGTCTAACCCCTTACGATTCTGATCTACTCTCAATACCTTTTTACAAATATTGTATTTTCATATAATTAGTCATTAATTATCACTATAATCTTCCAGAGCTTGACAGTCTAGGCCATATGTCTTTTAATAGATCAAAATTTGCTTGGATACCTTCTTAATTCTGACTTAACTTTTCTTTAGAATTTGCCTTGACTAAAATGGTCAGTTATTTTAATGATTAACTAGTCCTCAAACCTAGAATTTCACATACCCTAACCTTCCTAAACTTACTCTTGGTAGTCTCTACCAATTTCCAGACTATTGGGTTTCACTGGACAGTCCCAAATGTGTGCTGTTTTCACTCATAAATCTATCAAAGCTTTTTAGAAAGGTGATTCAATTCTCATTGATTTCCCTCCTCATTCTGCAAAGCAACTTCCCCCCTCCTCCACAGTTTGCCCCAATACCCATACATTAAGCAGCACCTGTTGACTTAGCCTCTTCCTTCATCAATATTGAAACCACACAGTGAGTTCTACTCCATTCAAAGCTTCTCATGATCTTCATTTATTTTTTATTCCTTCCCACTTGTCAAAGAATCCTGACCTCTATAGTGTCAAATCCAAAGACATTTTCTCAGTCATCTACGTCTGAAGCTTGACACTGTTGACTACTTCCCTCTTTCTGGACTGGGGTTATTCTCTTGGTTCTCTCATTACATTTATGACTATTTTTCCTCCTTTCCTGGCTCCTCTTCCTAACTTTATTACAAATATTTTCTAAATTTGTCTCTGGTTCTCTTTCAACTTTACAATTTTTCCCCTGACAATTTTATCAATTCTTATATATCATGTGTGTACCGATGACCCCCAAATCTTTATTTCTAGTCCTGAACTCTCTCTTCTACTTTCAGACCATCATAACCACCTGAGTTCTCCCAGTTCCCAAAAACTGTACTTAAACTGTACTTTTCTTTACCCTATATAGCTTCAACAAACCTTGGCTTTTTGCAGGCCTTAGTTTTCTTCACCAGCCTCAAATTTTGGCAGCAAGGTGGCACCACAGTGCAAACAGAGCTGGGCCAAGAGGGAAGAAGACCTGAGTTCATATCTGGCCTCAGAAACTTATATTGAGACCCTGGGCAAGTCATTTTAATTGTTTGCCTCAGTTTTCTCAATTGTAAAATGGGGATAATAACAGCACCTATCTTCCTGGGTTACTGGGAGACCAGATTAGATAATAATTTCATTTCACAAAGTGTCTAGCTGCCAGCACATAGCAAGTTCTATATAAATATTAGCCATTATTTTTAAAGCATCATTATTGTTATTCACCTTATAGATGTCTTAGCTCCTTATACATTGTTAACTTCATGAAGGAAGAGACCATGTCTTATTAATCCCCTTTATTTACCTGACAAGGTGCTATGCATATAAAAGACATTTAACAACTAAAGTTGAATCAAATGACTGAATATCTAAAAAGAACTTAGTCAAGTGTAAAGTAATATGCAAATGTGAACTATAATGTTATTTTAATACTGAACATAATCCAAAAACTTAAAACATTATATGCCAGGAAATTACATTCATCTGAAATTTTTAAAACTGTAACAGTAAACTACTCAGTGGCATGTATACTGTTACTAAATCTATATTATTCAATTGAGAATTAGTATAGAATTTAAAACTAGTAAGGCAGTAATGTGTATGAGTACATTTTGTGTATAATGATATATCTGGGATAGCATCTCACTGTAGCAAGCAATAAATACAATGCAGGATTAAAGCATAAAGGTATTCAATACCTTTTTTTTTTAAAAAGAATCAAATATGTTATCAAGAGACAAACTAAAACCATTCACAAATATATGCCTTCACTGTTTGATTTAAGGGCAATAATGGCTTCCAATTAGTCACATTAATGTTTTCAGAATTGAAAAAATCTCCACATATAATTCAAGAACTGACAAATACCATGGCTTGATGCCATCTCAGAATGATATCCAATGGGGGCAGCTAGGAGGCACAGTGACTAGAGCACCAGCCCTGGAGTCAGAAGGACGTGAGTTCAAATGTGACCTCAGACACTTGACACACTTAGCTGTGTGACCCTGGGCAAGTCACTTAACCCCAACTGCCCTGCCTTCCCCCATTAAAAAAAGAAAAAAAGAATGATACCTAATGGATATTTTAGAAATGGATAGCTAATATAGGGTCCTAAGAATCTGCTTACATTTTTATGTACTCAGATTTGAGAATTAACTTACTGTAAGTGGTAAAGGGTTATGTTAACTTGTTTTTTGACACATCGATTTATGCTAGAATATCTACATTTTGTAACCCCTTCCTGAAGCTAAAATGCAATTAGTACTTTGTACAAAGCCATGTTAATATGATGGGTTGCAAACTGTTAAAAAGCACTGTATGAAATACATTACAATGTATCAGGAATTAAATAGTTTGTGCCCTCTTGGCATTCATAATAACATGATATGCCTAGTTATGATATTCAGGACAAGATCCACAGGCTATGGGCAAACTAAATAATGGACACATTCAATGGAGGGCTAATGAAGACCAAGAGACATTTTAGAAGAACAACCACTACTCTTACGGAAGATTTACAGAAGTGGACAGAGAACTAGCCACAAAAATTAGCAGCAGTCTGTATCCTTAAAGAAATTAGAATGGGGCAGATAAGAATGGGGCATTGTGCTAACTTTTAAAACGAAGTTTAATATGGTTTTCTAGGAGCACCTGAGGAACATATTCACTACAACTAGAGAACTTTTTTTTTTTTTTAAGCAAAGGGCCATTTCCGATCAATGCAAAACACAAATGGCATGCCAGAGTTTCAAATATGCCTCACAGGCAGTGTGTGAGTAGGCTTTCTAAGGAGAAAAGCAGATATAGTCAACTAATTTAAAGGTAGCTAAGTATTAGGAGAATCCATTTTATTACAGTTTTTCTTTCAATCACTGATAGTCTCAGATGTTGCTATCTTATTCTTTTCCAACTATCATACTCTGTTTTCCCAGAAACACTTGCAAAATGGGATTCTAAGCATACAAAAAATAAATGTAACTGAGTCCTACATGAAAACAACAATCATAGTTGCCCATAATACATATTTTCATGAAATAACCTAACAACCTTCACACAGGATCATAAAAGATCTAAAGGTACCTGGAGACCTTTTAGTCCAATTCTACCATTTTTTACAGATAGGGGAACCAGGCAATGATTGATAAAATGAAGTGACAGACTTATGATAAGGTCTTCTAACTCCCACATGAAGGTCATAAAACACTTAAAAATGTATAGCAATAGATAGACAGAGAGACAGATGTATAGCCTGCTAAATTGAGGAATTATGCAATTAATGCCTTTAATAACCTCAAGCTGACCTTTTTAACACCAAGTTCTCCTGGTAATACTGAACAATTGTGTATCTTGGAGTATCATACTCTCCAAGGTAGCAAAGTTTAAGGCAATTTGAAGGGTAATGGGGATACAAATGTTGAATGCAAGTAGGCTGAAACACATTTGCAATGATGACTGATGGTCAAGAAGTAGTTTAAGGGATATTACTGAATATCAATATAATTAGGAAAGTTGTCTGGTAGTGTCAAGGCCTGATTGTTTCACTGGTAATCATGAAATGTAAGACCTCTAAGAGGAAGCCCAACATGGCTAAGAAGTGTGCCAGTTGAGAAGGCATGGATGGTTTCCAGTTTGCTAGAATTCTCATTACTGGGGACATAACATATTAATGCTTTGGAGTGGAAAGAGACCTAGGTTGGGAATCAGAAAACCTAGCCTCAGGATCAGAATCACAACTTATCTATATGGCCTTAGACAATTAGTTCAGCCTCCAGAAGACCCGGCCTTTCCAGCTGACAAAAAAAAAAAAAAAAAAGGAACACTATCTATTCTAGTCATCTCACACTACCACTAAGATCCAGTCCAACTCTGTAAGTAAAAGCAAGCTGAAAAGCAAAGATGTATTCAAATACTATTATTATTTCTGGTTAAAGTGACAGTACTGAGGAGAGGTCTTCAAATTGTGACATTAATCAATCAATAAGCTTTTATTAAGCTTACTATGTAGCCAGGCAGTGTGCTGAACACTAGGATTTAGGCAAAAGAAAATGTCTGCCCATGAGGAGATCATAATCTAATGGGGCAATTAATTAAATAACCTATTGTAATAAAGGATTTAAAGCTAAAAGAGCCCTTAGAAGTCATCTACCCCAAACCTCCTATTTTACACATGAGAAAAAAATTGTGGTCTAGAAAGTAAGTGTGACTTGTCAGTGGTCACAAAGTATTTGGTACAGCCAGGATTCAAATCTAGAACTTCTGGATTCTGGAGACACTAGCACCTGGGATGGGCATCAGGAAAGGCTTTATATAGACTTAGCTCTTGAGCTCACTTTTAAGGGAAACCAGAAATTTCAAGAGACAAAAAATGAGGTGGTAAATGCATTCCAAATAGTGGAGGAAACCTGAAATGTACAGAGACAGGAAATAGGAAGGAGGAAGAACAAGGAGTCCAATGGGCTGGACTGGAGAATGTACAAAGGAGAATGTGCAAATAGATAATTAAGTTACAAAGGTCAGAGAGCCAGGTTATGAAGAGATGTAAATGCTAGAGGAATTTGCTTGGCTAACTGAGGTAACAGGATGCCGATGGAGTTTCTGAAGTAGGGGCTTAACCTGGTCAGAACTATGCTTTAGAAAAGTAACTACAGCAGCTGTGTGGAGAATGGATCCAAAAGGGGAGAGCCTATTTGAGATAAGAGCCCTAACAGTAGAGGTGATTGGTGCAAAAAAGGGAACAGATGCCAGACATATTGTAGGGGGTAGAATCAATAGGACTTGGCAACTAACTAAATATGTGGGGTGAATAAGAATAAAAAGTCAAGGATGACTCTGTGTGAATTTGGGTGCCTGGAAAGACACAGGTGCCCACTATATAAATACTTCATCAGAGGGTGAGTTTGGGACGCAAGGAGAGCGGAGGAAGGAGTTGTGTTTCGGATGTGTTACATTTGAGATTCCCATGGGATTTCCATTGGAAATGTCCCTAGCACAGTGTATTGCACATAGTAGGTATTTGAATTTAAGGCCCTGCAGCCCTGACTCTTTACTGGTCAGTATTGTGTAGAAAAGAGCAGTGGAAGAATAATCAGAAGATCTTGCCTCAAAGCCCAGTGTCATCAAATGCCTCATCACCTTGGCTATATCATTTTACTTGTCTTGGCTACAGCTTTGTCCCCTGTAAAATATGGGAGCTGGACTGGATAAGCAGCTCACAATTTTTTTTGGGGGGGGTTCATGAACCCCTTTCAACAAAACAAATATTGTAAATCCACCCACCCACACCCCCAGTAATTTACTTCTTCATAAAATTCTGCAATTATTGACTGCTTAAGTTGGCATTAAAGAATTTTTAGCATGAACCCCTTGGATTAACATTGAGAATTCTCAAGGGGTGTGAGAACCATTGATTGAGTACCACTGTTTTAGACCAGACAATCTCTAAAATCCATTCCAGCTCTCAGTCTTAGATCTTATGATTCTAAGGGCATTTCCCTATGACCTTATTAAACCTCATTAAAATTTCAGTATCATTAAAGGCTGTAATCACTAGGCTATAAGGAAGATTGGCTAGGCCTTTTTAAACAGACATTCACTGGAAAGGTGCTGGATCTGGCATCAGAAGACCAGAGTTCAGATGCTGCCTCTACCATTTATTACCTGTGTGACACTATCACCCATCCTCAAATGTAAAATAAAGGGGCTTGACCAGATGGTTGCTGAGGTCCCTTCCAGCTCTGAATCTCTGATCTTAGGAACATGCTCACCCCTGCTACAGCAGAGGGGGAAGGCCCTCTAACTAGAAGGCTGTGCAAAGGAAAACATCCTGGGCAAAACAAAAGGCTTTTAAAAAGGGGAGGTGGAAGAAGAGAAAGGAAGGCACGTACTAAAGGTTGCACCTGGCTTAACAGCTTGATTAAATTTATTTGTTATCCTGAAGTAAAGCTCTTAGCTGTAAATATTCTCAAAGATCCAATGCTGTTGGGTAAGTGCTGCAAGTGATATAAGTATTTGCTTGTTTTACACATAGTATGCACTCCAGTGTTTCTACTTGTACCTGATCATATAGCAGCAACTCTGATCATATAGCAGAACTCTCTATTTTTCTGATTACCAATAAGTAAATTTTTTTTCTACCAAACTGGATGAAGAACATCATGTGCTAGTAACTTAATATGTAAGTAAGCAGGGCATGTTTAAGTGGCCCTCATAAAAATCAAACTTATTAAATATAATTCAGAAAATATCACAAGATGCTGACACAGACTCAATCCATCTAGCATATCAACTTAGTTGTGGTAGGAATTGCTGCTAGGCTAAGTAGCACTGGAAGCTGTGGGCCAGACTCCAACTGACATCACCAGCACCTGACAGACCTAGACATGGAACAAAGACAAGTGCCATGCTAACATTTTAAGAAATTTCACATTTGTGGATAGATCATTGCAAAAAGGAGGTAATAAAGAAAAATGATTTTCATCACTAATTTCTAAGCATCTCCTTAATACAGCTTGTTGGGCTGAAATGGCACAAACACAAGAGTCAACATGAAGCAGACACCCAAGTGCAGCTTTAAAAATATGTGCCTTATCCCTGGATGGGTAGAAAAGTAGTGACAGATTAGACAAACGAGCAACAATCAGGAAGACATTGAGGGCTGACTAGGTCTCTGCCCTCTGAGCTATGACAAGCTAGGCCACAGGTATGGTTTGTCACTAGTGGGTGTGAGAGATGGGCAAGACTATTAGGAAGCCCTTGAGCATCTCTCCTATAAATCCCAAGATTTATAGAATAATTCGTATTAGAGCAAATTGCACTTTGACATGCAAGTAGGGTTAAGGCACAAATGCATGCCCTTAGTTTCCAGGGATTTTTTCCCCTTTGATATTAGAATGAGAAACAGGGAACTCTAATATAGAATAAAGACAATTTTAAGATGGTAAGTCTGGAGTAAGGTTTTGAATACTTGGAAGACAGCATAAGGGATGGAAGAGACATTAAGAGGTAAATATAAATATAGAAAAATGTTGCCTAGAGACAACAACCATCTTTTCATAATATACAGACTAAAAGAAATTGTTGGTCATTCTCTTCTAGTATAGCAATAGTAATCTTCAGGAGTAGCATCTCTGACTGTAACAGATAGCCATACATTACACATGATGAATGCTAGCAAATTCCCTTAATACCACTTAATATTCTAGATGAAGAAAGACTAGCAAAAATACTTTTTTATCTGGCAACTATTTCATGATTATATACTTTACAGAGATGTTCTGATTCAGCCTAAAAGAAAACCTGCTAAAAATATTGGCTAGCTGATAAAGCCTCTTCTTAAAAACAAGAGAAAATGCACAATCATGCACCTCAGTGAACCAAAATTTAAAAGACAGCAATAATTTTATGCATTAAATGCCAGTTTCCAAAGTTTGCATTATTTTGATGAAATTACTCCAGTTACATTTCAAGAGCTCTCTAATCTAGTCATATAACTCTTTAGGTATCTATGCAAATGAGTGACCAGATCATTAGATGAAACAAAGTAAAATCTATGCAAGGTAAATCACTTATTTAAAGCACTGGCCACCCTCATGTTGAAGACATTTCCTGTATTAGAGGAAATATTTCATCTAGAAATAGAAATCTATCTGAAAAAATTTCATCTAGCAATACAAATAAATATCACTCAGTGTTTTTTCCCCAGGTATAACTCATAAAATACTTATTTCAGCACTATTAGCGAATCTTATTTACAATGACTCCTCCCTGCTTACTACTTTGCCATTTCATTGCTCCAAGGTATCTCAGATAAAAATGAGGCAAAATCATACCAATTAATCTTCTGATTTGTGAGAAGCTTTGGTACAAGATTAACAGAAAGGGTAGAATTTTTTTTGCTAAAAAATTACCACAAACTCTTTTCGTTATTCATCACTCCTTTACCCTGTCCACTCTAACAACTGAGAGTTGCCTAAATTAAAAAAGAAAAGGTATCAGTGGAAAGAATTTTTTAAAAATCCTCTTCGGTATTTTGAAACACTATGCTGGCTACAAATGATTTAATGTTTTAAGAAGGGAAGGGGTAGGAATGAAAGTGGAACAGATAATAAAGAGATTTTTTTTTTAACCACTGTAATCTGCTCTGGGTTACTACTAAACTGTATGAACTTAGATATCTATTAGAAGTTCCTCCAGCAATACAGTGGAGAATTGCAGGTGTGATAGCAGTGGCCACTGGAGCACTAGTGGCTAACCACAAAGAACGCATCTACAGGGAGATGTGAAGTTACTCAAAGACAGCAATTACTTTAAGGATTATGACGGAGAGAAGTGACAACTATGGTCTCTATAAAGGCACTGATCCATGGAATACAGTAAAGACCTATGCCTAAAGGGAACCTCATGAAGACCCCACAAAGAAGAAAGCAAATTCTATTTCCCAGGGCTTGTGAGGTAACAAGGGGAGAAGGTGTCCATGATTTTAAGGGAATATTTTATACCAACTCTTCTGGCTATGCCTGATTAGTACATGCCCTTTGCTAAAAAGCTACTGAGGCTACAGGTTGAATGACATGGGAAGCATACCACTGAAGACTGGTGAGCAACAGTACTAGAAACTCATCCCCCTAAGGGCTACCTGATGATAGAACTCTGAGTAGGAGTAGTCGGCCACCCTTCTCCCTCTGGAGACCTTGTGACTATAAATAAGTGGAGTTGGGAGAATGGTTCCAGAGGCCCAGCTATAAAGTTATTCCCTTATAATAAGATATCATAAATTATTTAACCAGTCTACAATTTTTAGATGTAAGAGATTTCAGTTGTTTTATATTAGAAATAGACAAAATTTTTGTACTTTGTCATTTCTTCACTTTTCATGGTATCTTTAAGATAAAGTCCTAGCAAAGGGAATTTTAGGTGGGAACCATTTTGACATTATATATTCTAAAACACTTGACTAATCCCAACAATGATGTATCAGAATGTCTTTCTCCCATAGATTCACTTAGAATTTTTTTTTCTGTTATTCTAGTGGATCCATAAGTAGTATCTTGAGGCTGCCTTGATTTGCACTGGTCTGATTTGGGAATTTGAACATCTTTTTACTTGGTTAATAATTTACATTTTCTCCTTGCCACTGCTCCTTTAGGGAATATTAGTATTATAGATACATATCAAGTTTTTGTAGCTTTTAAGTGATAGACCTTTACTTGACATACTACTTGTTATCTTAGACAAGCCAAAACATCCAAGGGTGTCAGTTCCTTCATTTGTAAAATGAGAAGACTGGAACAGATGGGCCTCCTAGGCCTCCTCCAGGTGTAGATCTATGATCCTATTTATTTCCAATATTCCTCCCAATCTATTTCTTTTAATTTCAAAGGTACTGGTTTGTCATAAAAATCCCATTATTTGGGTATAAATCAAACATGAATTTTATCTCCAAGAATTTCTTCCATCTGTTTGACAGAAATATTCTTCCTCTCCATACGCTAACACATTTGTGACCTCAAAGTGGGCATTTCCACTAAGGAAGGAAAAGGAATAATCATTTATTAAGTGCCTACTATATGTCAAGCAACATGCTAAGCACTTTACAAATATTATCTCATATAAGCCTTACAAAAAGGTTGTAAGTTAAGTGCTATTATTATCCCTATTTTATAGTTGCCAAAACAGAGGCAAACAGAAATGAAGTAACTTGCCCAGGGTAGTCACAGCCGATGAATATCTGAGGTCACATGTGAAGTTAGGTCTTTCTGACTCCAGGCCCAATGTTCTATCCACTGGACCACCTAGCTACCCCTAGCAAAGCCAATTATAATCCATCCACATCTATCTATACTGCGCAACTCTGATATATGTCCTTGCATGAATTCACAAGAAGGGGTTCACTATCATGTACTGGTGGAGGGGGGCCTTCCTTGGATTCTCTTGACATTGCATCATACCAGTGACATATCCTGTAATTGGCTCATCTTTTTCAATTCTTCAGATTTTTGTATTCTATGACACAGTCTTATAACACCCACAGAATAAACAGTGTTAAAAGATGGCCCTTTGTTTCAGGGAGAAATGTAGTCATTAAAAACATAGAACAATTTCCTAGAAGCAATCCAGTCTGGTTTACTGACTCATTGACCATTTCAACACACTGTCAAATTGCAGCATCTAACCCAAATATATTTACTGATAGTCAAGCTAAAGCCTGTAAATGGATCAGAATGCACAAGAAAAATCTAGTTGTTAGCTTTTCCTGACACAGAGCCTAAATACTGACTTTCTGCTACATGACCTTCAAAGACCACAAAGAATGTATGTATTTTAAACTCCTCTTCCATAAGATAGCCCTTCAGATATTTAGACAGTTATCATGTCAATCTTCTCTTCTCCAGATTAAGCATCTTCAATTCCTTCAGCCAATGTTCATGAAATGTATTCAAGGTATATCTACAGTTAATGAACACTCTGAGTCAGAAACCCTGAACTTTAATTTTAGAGTCTACCTTCTTAATCTGTTTGCTTGTTTTTTTTTTTAAGGAATATTTTAAATGATTCTTGAGATTCCTTCAAGATCTAAAACTCAGTAATTCTACAAAACATGTACAGGAATGAAAAACAACATCTGAAAAGCAGTGATCTAAATCAGTAGTGTCAAACTCAAATGGAAATGGGAGTATCATACAAAAGGATCCCTGTAAGCATCTTCACTTAATTTTAAGATGTAATTATGTATGGTTTATTAAATTTATTTGTTAAATATTTCTCAATTACATTTTAATCTAGTTCAGGCTGAACTCAGGAGTATCAGAGTCATGTCTGACACCTCTGATCTAAACAATTCCTTGAAAGAGAGCATCTTTCAGATCAACAGGCAGATCATTTTAAGGTACCCCCTTCCCTATGAAAATATGTTATCATGGGTTGCTATACTAAGATGCTGCTGCCTACCTAGCTGCTGAAGGAGGTGAAAAAACATAAAGTATGCTAAGAGTACAAAAACACCACTTATAAAAACCCATATCTACTGGAAAAGATAGACAGGGTTGTCCATAGAGGGTAGAGTTTAGTTTGGTGGTAAAATGGATGAAGTACAGAGTTTGGAGTTAGGAAGACTCATTTTCCTGAGTTCAAATCCAGCCTCAGACATTTACTAGCTGTGTGACCCTGGGAAGGCACTTAACCCACCCTGTTTGCCTCAGTTTCCTCTTCTGTAAAATGAACTGGAGAAGGAAATGGCAAACCTCCACTGTCCTTGCCAAGAAAATCCCAAATGGGGTCATAAAGAGCCAGACATAACTAAAAGCTGAATGAATCCACCAGCAATATACACAAATGTTACTTTTGATTTCACCAGGGTGAAAGAAATCCTTCTGCCATTACAGCCCTCTTCTCCCCCTGGAAGTTCTTCTTAGAACCACCATTTTGGGGAAGGAGCCAGAATAGTCATCCTTCATTATCTAGACATTACCACCATGTTCCTTGGAAAGCTACCTCCTCCCCATCCTTGCTTTTCAGCTCCTTAAAAAAAAAAGTCGTTTTTCCACATTTGAATGTAAGCTCCTTGAAGTCAGTGAACTCTCTTTTTTACTCTTATCTGTATTCCCAACACTTAGCACAGTATGTACAGATGTAAAAGGAAGCGTGATGTAGTGGAAAGGGCCATTGATTTGTGGTTGGAATACCTAAGTTTAAATCCCAGCTCTGTTTCTCATTACTTGTGTAACCCTCTGCAAGTCACTTAACCAGGGCTTCTAAAACTTTTCCCACTCCCAAAAGCTTTTTGCATTTTAGCAGCATTCCTTGGGGTTGTGTGGCCTGAGGGCATATGCCTGGCATGCTTTGCAGAACCAAGTCTGCAGTGAAGTTGCAGGATACAAGCTGCAAGCACAGCCAGAAACATCTCAGATTCATTACAGTTTGATTTTTAATTAATTTTTGGTCATTGTGAGTGCAGAAATCTTTTACTATTGCTAAGGGTCAAGACCCACAGTTTAAAAAGTGCTGGCTGTATGATGGGCCTCAGTATTTAAAATTCATCTTTAAATTGAAGATACAGGATAAGATATACAATCTCTGGTCCCATGATTTGAGAACTACTAAAAATCAAATCTTTACGTCTGAATGAAAGAAATATTTTCCTACCTGCTTTTTTTTTTTCTGACAGCCAAATTTTGGTTCTCTTTTCTAAATCTTCCCTTTAGCAGCTTTCCTTCATGCCTCAGAATGCAAATTTCTTAAGAGCGGGGTTACTTCATATATGTCTTTGTATCCCCAGCAGTCAGAACCTGATAAGCATGGGGGCCAGATCCATGCATGATTCACTGGTATAGGAAATTGCCCAAAGAGGAAACTAGATCTACCAATGCAGGTTGGCACTTCCTTGAAATTATAAGGTTAAGTGACATGCCCATGGTCACACGGACAGTTTGTGAGAGAAAGATTTTGAATTGACATCTTGCTAGCTCCAAGACTGGCTATCTATTCACTAGGCCATGCTTCTTCTGCCACACAGGCACTTACTTAATAAATGCTTGTTGAGCAGAACTGAAATATTTTAAAAGCACTCTGCCTTTTTAACATAGTTCGCTCATTTTACAAAAACATGTCTTGAGATGAAAAAGTTAAAAGGAACAATTTGCATTATAGAAAGTGTTATAAATGGGAAAAATATTCCTGAAGGCGTGAAATTTCAAGAGGAGAATGAAGAGATGAGACAAGAGGTTGATCAGGGACCCAAGTTATTGGAGTGACTATGTATTTGTTACTAGGCACTGGTGAGGTCCAGAGTCAGGGGTTCACAACATGGAGTCCATAACTTGTTTTTTAGAAATATTTTGATGAGTGAATTTCAATAGCTGGATCCTTTGCAATCCTAGTATTTTGTTTTATGCATTTGGAGATATTATTCTGAGAACGGATGTCATTTATTTGCCAAAGAGGTCCACGACACAATAAAGGTCCTAGGGGAAGAAAAAGAGTAGAGTGGTTTTATGTGTGTGCCCTAGCTGGTGATGGTCATGGTCTTCAGCAACTGGACCAACAATAAGCCACAAATGTTGTGATTTTGTGATTGTTTGAATTTTTAAAATATAAAATTAATATCATTACAATATATTGGGGCTGAGGGCAACTTTACATAGAGTATATCTTACTTTAGTAATTTGAAATCTTAATTGAAATGAGTTCAAGGGAATTATTCAATTTAATTAAGAATCAGAAAGTGAGTTGAAAGCTAAAAGTCTTTATGGTAGAAGTTACATAAATTAGGCAAGTCATCAATACTATAATATATTTAGGGGTTTTCCCCTCTTCTTTTTGGAGGGTAAAAGAGAAAGTGACACATTATATCTAATGTGCAAAATGTCAGGATGTTTACAAGCAAATACTAGTACTCAAGAAAATCCAAACCTAAAATTACAGTAGTCCTACTTTTTCTACATTCCTCTGTCCTTATAAATTCAAATTTAAAATGATTGCAAGAATTTAATATTTCCTATGAGAATATCCTTCTGAAAGTATAAGTAACTTAATATCTCAAAATAGTTTCTCATGTAAAAGCAAAAACAAAAACCTCCCCCCACACAATATTGTTATAATATTCACACACCACATTGTAAAACAGAGACAAATATATCTTTGTGGCAATAAAATGGTCTTTGACAACAAGAGAAAAGGGAACCCTGCCAACATCTGCACATGTACAAATGCCTCGTCTTTGGCTACTTTCCAACTGGCAAACGACAGCCCTATCTACACTTCATTACCCAAGTCACAAGCAGAAGAGGATAAAATATATGAACAAATGTCACAATGAGCAACTTTATATTCCTACAATGATTCTGACATGTTAACTGAAATTTAGATATGCTACCCTGTAAGAGGAATTCTAAAATGTCGTTTTATAGTTTGTTACCTATCTCTTAGAAGCATTTAATTAAAAGGATTCATACTATAGTTGATGTAATAGTAATTTTTCATTGACTAATCAGAATAATCATATCTCATTAAGAAAAAAATTTCATTGAACACACTGTGGTAACTCTGGCAACTCAGCCAATAGAGTATTTAGAGTATTCAAAACAGTAGTATTTTTAAAGGCCTAAAACTTAAACTAAAAGAAAACAATGGTTTTGGAGCAAATGACCATAATCAAGCAGAATTTCAGAAACAACCAACTTAGAAAATACAGCTTAAATATTAAAGATATTAACCATTAAGCCATTTGCTTTCTTCCCTACTGTCTGTAGTTTATAAATACAAAGGACTGTATTGTCCAAGTCTACTATACTCTAAGGTGAAAAACTAAAATATGGTTCTACAAGGAACTATTCATTAACAATGTATACATGGTTTATAAATGTACAAATCTAATAGAAATGATTTATCTAATTATCATATATAGTTTATTTACTCAAAGTAGTTTTGAGTAAATAAAAATTAAGAGACATTCAAACAAACTTGGAACTACTCCAATCCTAATTATATCAAAGGCACTCCATCTCACTATTCAGGGCTTTTAATCAGGCTTGATTGTCTACCATAAAAAGGGTTAATATATAAAAACTTTTAAAGAAGTAAACATTAGTTTAAGATTATATGTATAAGTACATTTCATACTTTTGCATCATATGTGAAGATTCTGTCATTTTTAAGGGAACCTGTAAAAGACATTCCAGCAATTTTTAAGAATGGCATTTTAATGCATTAAAAATTTACCAATGTTTAAAATAAGACCAAAATTATGAAATGCCTTGAGTACTACAATATTAAAATATCTCCAAGACTGAAGAGAAAAACCCAACCCCATTATGCCTAAATTCACAGCCATTACTTCTGTAAAAGAAAGCCACAAGCTAAATAAACCTCAGAAAACACCAGTAGCAGTGTTGGATACATGGACAGTGGCTTGAAGCCAAGGTCCCAGATTGAAGTAAACAAAATCTTGTAATATAGGAGAAAATAAGATGAAGGTTGTCCAATATTAATAATTAATGTTAAAGTTAAGGAAAGAAAAAAGTCTAAATAGCGATAGACTTTTAAAAAAGTTTCCACCTAAAGCACATTAACACCACCTTGTACAGAGTTACAAGTTCTTTTTATAGAACCTACTTTTAAGATTTCTAACTTCTGTGCATAAACAAAAAGACTAAACATTCAATGGAGACATGTGGGTCTCAGAGCACTACTGAATAAATACCTGACACACAGTACAATACCAACTAAAAAAAAAATCTGTAAAACTCTTAAGAGTTATTAGTTTAGGACATTTGACTAAGTATTTTAAGTAGTTAAGAAACATCAAAATAAGTTACCAATGCTTTGGAAAAACTTAGTGAATGCCTACAAATCATAATTTAAAATTATCTGCTGGGACCGTGGATCAAAACCAAAGGGTATTAGGCTACATATTAAAAACAGGGAATGAAAGATTTTGTATAGAACTAAATAGATTCATATAAATATATTTATTGATGTATATCAATGAGAGCAATGGAAACTGTCAATTTACTTGGAACTTTTCTATTTTTCCCCCTCCTAATCTATACGAGCATTTTCAAAAGGTCTAATTCAAGTTAAAATTGTAACTTATAGCCACAATTCCTTTTTATGAAAGAAGTAGAAAAATGTTGTATCATTTTATAACATTCCAATGAAAAAGAAAATGATGAAATATAATAGTCATAACTTGTTTAAAATCATAGAACAAGTGAACAGGCATTTATTTCTTTCCTTCTTCATTCAAAGCAAACTTAAACCAAAAAAATTTAATACTTTAGAAAAGATCATTTTTATCTAATTGTTAAAACATGAAAACTAAAATTCTGGTAGATTTTCAGCAAAGATGATTATCTCTGAAGACAAAAATGCAAACATTGAATGTTCTTGGAAAGTTAAGGCTATCAAAAGCACAAAACACACACACGAAACAAAGTATGTTGGGGAAGGAAAAACAGTTCAAATTTAAACCTAAATCCCATTGTAGTAACGCATGTTATAACAGCTGTTCATCAAGATTAGTGAATTGTGCTGCTGAAAAATAACGTAATGTGTTCACAGTTGTATGAGCTGTCTGGAAGGGGAATGTAGAAAATCACAGGGATGATTTAATGTTTATCTAATTTTTACTGAAATTTCAGTGGGAACTTAGTTTCTTGATTTCTACTGCTAAGTACAGGACAGAGTCCATTACAAATACGCTATGATCATAATGAAATTTCTGTACAGCCAAAAGACTTAGGTCCCAAGAAATGATCTACTTATGTCAAGAAATATCTTGAAGACAGTAAAATATCACTCCGAGAGATCCTGGAGTTCACCGTAATAGAATTTCAGATCCATAACCATCCCTGCTTCATGCTGCCATATAATACAGTGAGTGATTTCATCTCACTAGGGAAAAAACTGCTATCTGACATTTTTTTCTCCTTGATTTTGATTACAAACCTAGATCTTCTACTAGACACTTCTTGATTAATCCCGTCCTTCAGTTATAGCAACCAATTCCCTCTACCAGAATTAAGTAGCAGATCTGGCCTTTACAAGAAGGCATCATTTTCTGAATACCACTTACTACCCACTGCATTGGAACACAGCAAGATTAAGAAATACAGATTTCATGCCATAACTTCAACTAAAATGCAAAACTCTTGTCAAAAGATACTGGGAAATAAGTAGGTTCATCTAATTACCGTTAAAAAGAAAAAGGCTTCTGAAAAAAGCAAATTTTTTTAAATAAACAAGCCCACACACAAAATGAGTCCTGAATAGACATATATTTGCCAGTTTCAACTTGTCCCTTTCTTAGCTATTCTCATATACTCTAACTGCTCTGCATTCATTGTAAATGAAGGAGGATATGTCTATAAAGGGCAAACATACTCAAAAGTTTGATCCCATGTGCAAATCCCTAAGACCACACACACACACACACACACACACACACACACACACACACCCCACCTGTGACTTTGTTGGTAGAGAGAAGTTCCTGTGAGACTTTTCCCATCAATGCAGATATGAAACTATTCTGTAACTGAAGAGTTTCAGGGAGTTGTTTAGAAGTCTGAGAGGTTAATGGGGTCACAAATAAACAGTTAGTTTGGAGCAGAAGTTGGACCCAAACCCAGTTGCTCTAGACACAACAGATATGAAATAAAAGGCAATAGGTCTTAAAATAGTTGTAGAGTATATGGTAGAGGAGGTTCCTGAACTTAACTACCTTTAAAAGTTCTTTACAACTCTATGGATCCCAGATGCTTCAAACCTTATAAGGTGCACAATGGTGAATTTTCTTACCTGTCAAGTCAACAAGCATTTATTAAGTGGCTACTATGTGTCAATCATTGTGCCTAAGCACTGGGGATAAAATGAAAAACAAAAGGAACTCATCTATGGGGGAGAGTTGAACAATTTATGCATAAATAAGATACACACAGCATGCTCTGAAGTGAACTTGTGAGAAGACATGGTTCATTTGGTATCAAAGCTTTTCATGCCCATTTGCTTCTCCATACAATAGACACAGGGCTTTCAATTCCCTAGAGGGAAAAAAAAAACCCACTAAAATTACACATTAGTAAGTGCTTAATCAATGTTTTTCCATTCCCTTCATTATCTGGAACATATGAGGGAGGCAGCAGCATTAGGCCAGGTAAGTGCAAACTGTGAACCAGGTCTCTGACACACTGCTCAGTTCAAATACTGCTAAGTCATTTCCCACTTTCTGTCTCTCCTCTTTGACTGCAGCACTTTGCATAGAGTATTACAGGCATCTAGAATTTAGCAGAGAAAGGACAATGAAAGGACGATTCAAAGTGAAAAAAGGATCTAGAGGGAGGTACCAAAAAGATATCACCAGACCCCAAAGTAAGGGACTTTGCTGAAACATCCTAAAAGCATGATTTTCCACTGGGTGGTAGAGTTCCTGTCATCTCCACTTACAGATGATAAATGTAGCAAAATAACTGATATGTACCTTCTTTCACTTCAACTAACCATCCCTAGAGTTTTGTACTTGACAGTAGTCCCAAGACTGAATACTATAGGAAATAGTAAAGAATTAGTGAAGCAAATTAATGCTTCATGTATTTACAGGACTTAGAGTCAGAAAGGACCATATAAGTTCTCTAGTCAAACCCATGCATTGTAGAATGAGGATGCTGAGCCTCAGAAAAGGTTAGATGACTTGGCAAAGGTCACACTCTAGGACCAGTTGTTTTATTAAAGCTGAAAGAGGTTCAATTTCAGAAGTCTGGCTAATAGCTAATCAATTTTTGGTGCTACAACCTAAGCACTGGAGAGGTTGCGATTTACAACAGAGGAAATAAACTTAAGGAAATCCTAGTTCCTTGAAGTATCCCAGAATTTCAGAGTTAGAACGAAGCTTTTATTCAGTGTTTATTATGTGCAAAGCACTGTGCTAAGTGCTATGGATACAAATAGAAAAGCAAGAAAGCCCCTGTTCTCATGGAGCCCACATTCTATTGAGGGAGACACCACATTTGAAAGGTTTCAGATGCAAGTCTCATGGTCCTTAGACTAGTGCAGCAGCAAAGCAGATGGTAATGACTTTTAGTGTCATTTCTACTATTAAAATCACATCAGTTTCTGATGTTGAACCATTTGGCAGTTCCAAGGACTTTGGTGACAGGCACTTTCTTTTCTGGGTCTTCAACACATGTGGCTGGAGCACCTGCACAAGCAGTTGCCAGGCTGCATTCCTCACAGCGGTTGCTTCCAAGAGTAAAGATTGTAGGCCCTGGACTTGAAGCATTGCCATTCTCATGGTTCTTGGGCTCAGGGTCCTGGACTGTCTCCATCAGTGCCTAAGGGGAGATGGTGGTCAATGGATGTGGTGGCCTGACTTTCTTGGCACATGCCATCTCTTGTCTCTCCCTAGGAGTGCCCTGCTACTTCAGTTAGGCTGGCTTGCCTTCCCTTAAGACACAGTTAGTAGGCAGCTAGGGTGGGGGGACAGTGAGCTCCCTCTCCACCTGATGCCTGTGAGAAAAGAAACTCATGGACCTGCTAGTCCAATCCATATCCAGTCCTCAAAGAGAATTCACTACAACAACATACCTGAGGTGCTCATTCAACTATTGTTGAAGACCTCCAATGAAGAAGGACCACTACTTCCTCAAGAGTATCATTCCACTTTTGGATAACTAATTGTTATGAAGTTTTTCTTGACATCAAGTCTTAATTTATTTCACTGTAATTTCTCTCAAATGTTCCTAGTCTAATACTTTTTTTTTTCCAATCAATAGGTCTTTAAATGAGTAAAGACAGTCATCACATGCTCCCCTATGCACGTCTGGTCTCCAATTCTTTCAACCAACCCTCCATTATACATCATGGACTTAAAAGGCCTGGTCGCCTTGCCTCTGGATCAAAAGCTCTCATTTCTTGGTGTCAATGGATCCCCTGTGGCAATCTGGAGAAGATAATACACAGACTCTTTTTCTCAGAACATTTTTTAAATGCGTAAAATACATAGGATTATAAATGAAACCAGTTATACTGAAATACAATTCTCAAATTTAAAAAAAAAATTCATGGACCCCAGCTAAAGAACACTTGCTCTCAATGTTCTTCACAGTTCTCTAGCTTGTCAGTGATCCTCCTAAAACATGCTGCCCAGTACTGCACCCAACACTCTACTGAGTGCAACGGACCTGTCAGCTCCTTGTTTGTGGAAAATATGTCTTCGCTTTTTTTGCTGTTACATCACAGCACTGACTCACTGCTTGGAGTCAAGAGTTAATGATTTTTTAAAAAAGGCTATGAATAGTTTAATATGAGTCAGAATTCATCGATATATACTGAGCCCTGACAGCATCCTAAGCACTCTGACCTTTTAGCCTAAAGTCAAGGTTAAGTTTTTTCAAGCTTGCCAGTCAGTGTCAAACCTCTTTTAGAGCTGTCTACTTTAAAACTGCTGGCTGAAGAGTGAATCAAAGAAGCATGCCAGTGAGAAAATAATAGTAATAATAAAAAGAATAGCTAAGTTTATTTAGCATTTACTACAATTGTTACTTCATTTGATCCTAATAAAATCCTGGGAGGTAGGTGCTATTGTTATTACGATCACTATTTTTGTTGTTGTTCAGTCATTTCAGCTGTGTCTGACTCTTTGTGATCCCATTTGGGGTTTTCCTGATGAAGATATTACCATTTCCTTCTCCAGCTCATTTTACAGATGAGGAAACTGAGGTAGAAAGGGTTAAGTGACTTGCCTAAGGTCACAAAACTAGTAAGTGTCTGAGGCCAGATTTGAACTCAGAAAGATGAGTCTTCTGACTCCAGGCCCAGCAAGCCACCTAACTGTCCTTTCACCTTTTCATAGACGAAGAAATTGAGGCAAACAGAAGTTAAGTGACTTGCCCCAGGTCACACCCGGGACACAAGTTAGTGTCTGAGGTAGGATATGAACTCAGATCTTCCTGACTCCAGGCCCAGAGCTCTAACCACTCCACTACCTAGCAACTGCTAAAAAACAACAGCAACAATCTCCCCAAACTCAAAAACTACGGAAAAAGACAGGGCTCTTTCTCTTTCTCATCTTATTTGGGCTTCTATTCCCTCCGAGCCCACTCTAGATGTTCATTTAAAACTGATTCCAGCACAATAATTATAGCTAACATTTACATATGCTTTAAATTTTGCAAAGTGCTTTAACAAATATTACCTTATTTGAGCCCCACAACAATCCCTCCAGGTAGATGTTGTTATTCTCCTTTTCAGATGGATCACAAGCTGAAGGTGACTAATTATTAAGTGACTTACCCAGGGTCACAAAGCTAGTGACTAGGGTAGTTCCTCCCAACTCTATCCCAGTTACAGACAAGAAAACTGAGCCAGAGAAAAGTTAAGTGATTTGCCTAAGGTCACACAGCTAGTAAATGTCTAAGGCTGGATTTTAACTCAGCGTATAAAACTTCCATATGGAGCTATGCCTCTAAAATAAAGAATTTTCCCTGTAGAAATTATTCTGGAAGGCAAGAAAAAAAATTCAAAACTAACTACAAATAGCCTAAAACCTTTAATATGTAACTGTGTTCTGCCAATGACTTTTAGACTCACTGCTACTTAAAGGTAATCCTTACCTTCAACAGGTTTCAAGTTAATCTGCCAATCTCTGATAAAATGTTTCAATCTAAAGTCATTCAGTTTATCAGATTAAAGTCACTTCTCTCCCTTTACAAACAATGCATAAGCATTGAATTTACTGCCAAGCTAAGTTTTCTATGAAGTTGGACTAGTATTTATTTCTCCTCTCCAGACCACTAAAAAACTAATACTTAGCGCCTCATCCCTGTCCACACTTAACTTTTCAGTCATAAAGATAGGCACACAATCATTGAGTGGTAAAGATACACCAACTCTGGAAATCTATTTTCTACACATGTGTTAGTTACTCACAGACCTATACAGAGGAGGTGAAACGGATCTTTCTCATTGAGACTGTCTAGAATGGGAAACAGGTATTTAGAGGCAAAAAGGGAATTTACCTAGTGGGTCACACCTAGGCTTACTGGCAGAGATAGGACTAGAACCTTTGCTGCTTGAATCCTTGCAAGTAAATTTCCTTTTATCTTCTACAAATGTAAATGCTCTACTTCCATTTGTAGCTTTTCTGTTCTTAAAATACAGCCATTAACTCAGATCTGAACAGATACTATCATTTTGCAAAATATTCAATTGTGATATTAGGCAGTACAGGAACAGATCACTCCTTAAAGGACTGAGGTATTTTTCAGGGAGACAATAGGAAAGTACTGGAAATGCAAAGACAAGGAAAAGATGGGGCAAGCACGGGAAGGATGGGACAATCCCTGCCTTCAGTAAACCATTTCTTGTCATTATTCCAGATACTGTGCCTCTGTCTCTGTCTCTCTCTCTCTGAAACCTCCTTTCTTATCTAAAGGAAAGGAAATACAAACTTGCTCAGAAAAAAAAAAAGTTGCAACTCCAAGAACATTTTGCCAAACTAGGCAGGTAAGTGTAAAGCAAGCTAACAACAAAGTCATCATAATTTCGCCCAATTTATCCAACTTGGAAGACAGAGTTGGATACTTTGACCTGATTATCAGGTCAAAAACATACTTCTTTCATAACACATACCACTGCTACATACAAGAATGACTTTGTGGGTGATTGCAGTTCAATTTTTCAGAAAAAAGAGGGTAACAAGCTCAAGTTCTAAACAATTCTCACATCCTATAATGTTATGAATTCTAATGCAAGGATAGGGATTAAAGGAAAAATTTTATGACTAGAAACTTTGGTACAATTTGATGGGGTTACTAGTACAAAAGTTTTTGGTTTGGGTTTGTTTTTTAAACGACAAGTCTAATTTAATCAAGGAGAAATTTTCTCCTTTGGGATTTGGCAATTTTTTTTTTTAATATAAACTCAGAAGGAACCATCTTTTTTTTTTTTTCTCCCCCTTAAATCACCAAGTAGCTCCCTCTCCTGGAAAAATTTCTGAACTGTTATGAAGACTAAAAATGCAATCATATATGTTCCCTCGAAGGAAAGTGAACGAAATAAAAAAAAAAAAAAAAAAAAAGGAAAAACCAAGATGCATAAGAGCCTCATGAGCTGTCAGTAATGTAGATTTTTACAGACAATGTCAAGTTCTCAAGACTACCATACAGCATTATAGAACCCTGTTTTGATTATGGAATTTTGTAACATGAACATAGATATATAGACTTTTTTTATTATCAACCACAACAAGAAAAAACAAATGCTCAGCCTCATACTAGCTGTGGGACCTTATGTAAGTCACCTCGGCTACTAGGCCCATTTGTTTGTGTCTGTAAAATGAGAAGGCTGGACTACATGACCTTGGAGGCCTTCCAGTTCTAGATCTTTGATCCTATGTATCATACATGTATGTGGGAGAGGCATTTTCTGACTTTCAGTAACCTGCCTGAGGTTCTGAGAAAAAGTTTTGTGACCAACAAGTCCCACATAGGTAGTACTCTATTGTAACCACACACTTAAAAAAAATGTCTTATCTTATTAAATAAAAACCTCCCAAATCTTTATGGAATTGACCTTGGCTTTACTCACACCAAGGTATTCCCTTATTCAAAAACATGCCATCTTCCATGTACTTGCAGAGTTAGTAAAAGGTAAAAATTACATGACTGACCAGGCCAAATTTATGAGTGTCATAAACTGTAATAGAAGCCTAAATGTTTTCTTTAAATGATTCCATTTCCTATTTCACACCATAAGTAATATTACAAAATATTAGTAATGATGGATTTGAATTACTGGTACTAACAGCATCATTTAGAACCACTTCAGCCAACAATATGACAACCACTCTAAAAAGTTAAAAACCACCCATCTAAAAAGCAATACTGCACACTGCATGTTCCCTACCCTACCCCCTTATCTATAACCCTATATTCTATTCACTTATCTATCCACCCATTTGAAGCAATTATTGGGATTCTTTAGGCTTAATCAACACTTAGGACAATATTTCTGATAAAAAGCTGTCACTCTACAGATACGGTATAAGGTGAGGGGAAATTACAAGACATAAGCCTAGTGAAGATTTAACTTTCTGGTTCTCGTAACTAAAAATAATTTTTTTTGTTAACTTTCTCATGCAACCAAGCCTGAGGAGCTTAATGAAGTCAGTAAGGAACGAGGGGGAAAAAAGCCCCAGGTTCCAAGTTCTGGCACTAAATGCTTTATAAAGAGCCAAGGAAATAGCTTGGAAGTAGAAATAGGAACTAGAGCAAAGACAGCAACACTTAGTGTTAACTTTGAAACATTTTTTGAATATATAGCTGAGGTATGCTAATACTCATAACAAATGATTTAAATTTCTGATATTCTTAAGAGGTCTATTTTGTAACGACTGTTTCTAATAAATCAGTCCTCTAAAATACACAGCGATAAAATCATTTAGTTCATCAGTTACCTTTCCCTCAAATGCCAAAGTGTATTGGTATTTTTTGAAGACAAAAGAAATATAGAAACTCTGAAAAGTCATCTGCAGTATACTTACTCCAAATATTCTCCCAGAGAACATGCTTATATAAGAATCATTAGGATTTCTATTTCATTAACAGAAAACAGTGCAAATGAAAGAACAGAACATTCAGGGTTTGATTCAAGAGGGCATATATTATAAATATCTTCTCAAGGTTACTGGTTTTTACAATTACTTTAGGATATTTCTTCAAGAGAGTGAGAGTCCTTATTAAGATTTAACTTAAAAATTATAGAAGTATTTGGGAAATTCCTCCTTGCTTTGAAATGTCAAGCCTAACACACTCCCTTACCAGTATGCATTATCAAGATTTATATAAATGATTTTCTTTTTAGGGAGCAAAATGTTTTCCCCATAGACACGGTAATCTTTACCCTGTCTCCCTGTTTGCTTGCATCATGTTCTCACATAAAGCCTTTTTTAAAACCAAATTGCTTTCTTTTTCCAAATCCCAAAACAGTGAGGCACATAAATACTACCTGTGTTTGGGCCCGAAGTGTTTCTCCTAACACATGGAAGATACTAAAAGAGAGAGGAGGGAGTGGGGGTGGAACACACATCCACATAAAAGGCACTTTCTTGCTCCTGCTTGAAACACTGTGACTCAGCACAGGATCTCATCCCACTGCTTTATTTATTTCCTAATAAACAGTCTCCCATAATCTTAAAACGTTATGCTAGTCACCAATACAAGTAACTATGTAGAAGCTCAAGTGATAGCTCAAAACGAACACTTTTGTTGCTTTATGTAACACGTAAACAGTATCCATCTAAAGAGCTACACAAAGGACTAGATAAGCAACATTAAAGACTATGGGGAAATGAACTCATTTTCTTTCACTTCAATATATGAACTCTGCCCTCGTCCAGCACTGGCATGTCCAAAAGGGCAGGAAGGGCATGGAGGAAAGTGGAAGTAACACTGTGGGGACTCTGCTGGTCCTTTTGGTCCCTATTCCAGTTTTACTTAAATGTACTTTTCTTTACTCCATTCTATTCGGCACTTTATATTACTAGTATTTGCATCATACTTGATTTAACTTTCACTTAAAAAAATCCTTTCCTCTCTTTTCTTAACTTCTCCGACTGAGTCTTCCTCTTTTGGTGAATCTGTTAAGGAAACTAAAAAGGGGGGGAGGGGAGGGCCCTGAGAAGGTCAAGTTCAAAAATGAAGTTTAATCAAAAACACGGATACAATTTCAAGTAGAAAACTAGTTAAAGTTGTCTACCGAGGTCACATCAAGAGCAGCCCAGAACCAGAGCGGGAGGCCAAGTTCGAGTGCCGGGGGCAGCTCTCCCACACAGAGAAACAGGGAAGAGTAAAGGGCAGAATTAGACTCACTCCAGAGACATTCTCCGAGACAGAGACAGGGGAGGAGAGAAGCCTCAGTCCAGAGACATTCTCCGAGACAGAGATACAGAGAAGAGAGAAGACTCACTGCAGAGACATTGTCCGAGACAGAGATACGGGGAAGAGAGAAGACTCACTTCAGAGACACGCCGAGGCAGAGAGACAGGGAAGACTCGGATATAGACAGAGAGAAGGGCAAAAGTCGCATTCCAGAGACATTGTCCGAGGCAGAGAGACAGGGAGGAGAGAAGACTCACTGCAGAGACATTGTCCGAGACAGAGCCACGGGGAAGAGGGAAGAATCACTCCAGAGACATTCTCCGAAGCAGACAGACAGGGAAGACTCGGACATAGACAGAGAGAAGGGCAGAAGTCGCACTCCAGAGACATTGTCCGAGGCAGAGAGACAGGGAGGAGAGAAGACTCACTGCAGAGACATTGTCCGAGACAGAGCCACGGGGAAGAGGGAAGAATCACTCCAGAGACATTCTCCGAAGCAGAGAGACAGGGAAGACTCGGACATAGACAGAGAGAACGGCAGAAGTCGCACTCCAGAGACATTGTCCGAGGCAGAGAGACAGGGAGGAGAGAAGACTCACTCCAGAGGGAGGGGAGAAGAATCAGTCCAGAGACATTCTCCAAGAGAGAGATACAGCGAAGGGAGAAGACTCACACCAGAGTTCTCCAAGACCGAGATATATGGAAGAACGGAAGACACCCTCCGGAACAGAGACGGAAGGGGAAAGGGGGGCGTTTTTGGACTCCCTCTGGCGATGCAGACGTCAGGGTCCAGAACGTGTAGACGGATTGCCAGCCCTCAGCCGAGTCTCTCCCGAGCGCCAGGCCCTCCTTCTCGCTCCGACCCCCCACCCCCCTCGTTTTCGCCCGGTCCCCGGTGGCGCCCGCCCCGTCTCGGCGCCCGCCTACCTGTAGCACCAGCGGCTCGGGGTTGAAGGCAAGCGTGAGCAGCAGCTGCATCCGCTCCGAGTCCTTGAGGTTGCGGAGCAGGAAGCTGCCCGAGTCCTTGGTCTCGGCGTAGCGGCGCACCAGGCGGTCGAGCAGGCGCTGCGAGGGGCAGTGCACCAGGTCGGACCAGCCCTCCACGGCGTCGGGCGTGAGCAGCCGCACGTCGCCGTTGAGGCGGGCGAACTCCGTCTTGGGCATGGCCTGGAGCAGGTCGCAGCGCGGCCGGCCCGTGGCCCGCTTGCAGATGCTCTGGTCGAGCTGCGCCAGCTCGCGCTGCGAGCCCAGGCGCTTGAGCACGACGCGGCGGCGGCCGCCCTCGCGGGGCTCGCCGTACTGCCCGAAGTACACGTTCTTCACGTTGAGGAAGTCCAGCAGGCGCAGGCGGCCCCACGCCTCGAAAGCCACCTGCCCGTTGAGGAAGCGGCGGCACCAGCTCGTCCCGAAGCACGCCGGGCACTTATTGAGCTGCAGGAAGCGCCGGTCCGCCAGCTCGTTGCGCTGCCAGGACGCCAGCAGCGACGGCGAGTGCAGCACCATCAGCACCAACAGGCTGCCGAGCGCCGCCAGCTTCAGCGAGCGGGACAGGCGGCCCAGCTTCGGGGGCACCAGGCGCCACATCCCGCCCGGGGGCCGCCGGCGCCCCCCCCAGCCCCGCCCCGGGGGGGAGGGACCCCCCGCTGAGCCCGCGAGCCCGACCCGGCCGGGAGGGAGGAAGGGAAGGAAGGCGGGCGGGCGCCGCGCGTGTGTACAGAGCGCGGGGAGAGACCTGGGGAGTGCGCGAGAGAGAGCCGGAGTGTGGCGGGGAAGGAGAGAGAAAGGAACCAGCTCCGGCTCCCGCTCCTCCCCCCAGCCACTTGTCCCCACCAACTCCTTTCTCCCTCTTTCTGTCTCTCTCCCTCCTCCCCCAGTGTCTCCCTGCCCTCCGCCGGGTCCGACTCCAGCGGCGCCTCCTCCACACCAGCCAAGTTATAGAGGAGCCGGAGGGGGGCGGAGGGAGGAGGGAGAGCGGGGAACGGGGCACGGACGGGCGGGAGCGCGCGCGCGTGCGCGCCGCACAAGGGGGAAGCGCGGGCCTCGGGATGAGGGGAGAGAAAAAGAAAAGAGGTAGACCGCCTCCTGCTGGAGACTGGGCGGAAAGGAGGAGGAGGGGCTCTGGAGTCCGCGAGACGGAACGCCAGCTGCCCCAGCTGCCACACACTTTTCTCTACACGCGGGGCGGGGGAGGGAGGTTCCTCCCCTCCCTCTAGTGAATGGGGCGGAGACGGCGTGACGGGGCGGGGTAAGGCGGACGAATCGCACGCCGCCCCGGGGAGCGTGCGCGCACTCCTCGAGAGGGGCGGCTTCGAACGGACGTCCGGGGGTGGGCGGGGCGCCACCTTAGCCGGAGGAGGAGGCGAGGCGGGGATGGCGACCTACCCGGGGAAGAGGCGAGCTGGGTGGGGGTGGCATTGTTAAGATGCTGCGGGGCGCGGCCGCCCTGGGCTCGATCGTCGCTAGGGACGGAGCCTCTGGGGAGGGTGGGCGGCATTTAAGTAACTATTGGATTTTCTAGGAGGCGGAACGTGGTCTCTCTGGGACCGCGAGGGGCGTGTTCGAGAAGGCGGCCTGGCGAACGCGGCGGTTTTCTCGTGGAAGGGGCGAGAGGAGGAAGTGGCGTTTTAAAAATAACGTTGCTATGCCTCTGTAGGAGCTCTGAATTCACGTGGAAGAACGAGCCGGAGTTGCCCATCCGCCGTGGGCTGAGCTGGGTTAGCTCCGCCAGGGCTAGGGAAGGTGGGCGGAACCACGCTTTGGCACCTCCCCCATGCCCTTATTAGGACCCCGGGGGCGAAAAGAGGCGGGGTCAGCCCCTCCTCGCCGAGGGGTGCGCGCGCTGGCGGGGGGTGGAGCCAATGCCACGGGAAAGGTGGAGGCTCAGAGTCGCCCGAAGCTAAGCTGGGCTGCGGGGCCGGGGATAGCCAAGTCCTCACTCGGAGGTGGCTCCCTCTGGGTGTCTCTTTTGAGTTCCCAGGCGGGGATGTGAGCGGGAATGAAGCCCCTCCAGACCCAGACCGCGCCCGCGGGATGACTGCTTTGCTCGCTGCGGTCCCAGCGCGAGTCCGGTTCCGGCTGCCCGGGGAAGCTGCACCCCCGGAGCCCGAGGCGCGGAGGGTCAGCCCCGGGCTCCGAGCTCCCGTAGCCAGCGCGTATTCCCAGGACCTGCCTGGTGTGATCGTGGGGCTGGAGGAGGAGGCTGCGAGTAGTTATGAAATAGGGGCGGAGAAAGAAAGCCCCCGCAAAGCGAGGAGCGGGGCGTAGGGCCGAGGGGAAGGCGCCGTCCGGCTTGGGCTGCTGCGGCGACTCGTGACCGGGCGCTGTTGAGCTAGCTCGTGTGCCCTGCTGATGTGACGCCTTCATCCTCTACCTTTACTCTGCGAAAGAGAAGCAGAGAGCGTTCTTCCTGCGAACTTCTGCCTGCCCTGGGCCTAGGAACTAAATTCAAACTTGAAGGGGGAAATGGAGTAATGCATTTAAATCTACCCTTTTTATTAACGTCGAAACTGATACTTTGATTTAGTTGAGCCTTTTGTTACTCTAGCGCAGCCTAGGTAATGCTGATGACGGTGACTTTCTTAAGTAATTTGAGTGCAGTTCTACTTTATTGAGCAACAGAATTCTGTTGAGTGCGTAGCCTGACCAAGCGTATGATCTGGTGTAAAGAATTTGGGGGCTTAGAAATAAGGAAAACGGGTTTTAGGGCCTCTTCTGCAAGAAACTCGCTGTATGAATACACTAGTCACTGACGAATAGTACCAACTGAATAGTAGTTAATATAATGCCATCTTACGTTTATATGGTCCTTGTATCACAGCCCTTTAGAGAAAGGAGTTGAAGAACTCTTACTTTTTAGAGAGGAAAGAAGATTACAGACAATAAAATAGTTTGCCCAAGGTCTTAGGGCTGGTAAGTGTTAAGAGCTAGAACTTGAATTACAGGTCTTTTGCTTGGCAGCCTAGTGCTGTTCACGAGTAAAAACTTGTTAAAGTTACTATGCAATAAAACGTTTTCTTATTTTAAAAAATGAAAATTGTTACTATGTTGACCCGAGGGTGTGTTTTGTTTACTTTTTGGAGTATGGTCACAACATATTAGGAGTTACTTGAATGGTAGCCAAACTTAAACATTCAACAAACTGTTTTGATTCAAGGTGAGATAGAACATTTTGATATTTCTTAGTTCCTTACTTTACAAAATGTTCTTGAAGGCATACAGTTAGTATTACTTAATGTAGATCAGCCGGATCATTACTGTTATTTTTTTCCATCCTCTTTCTACTCCGTGTATAATTGACAATTTTCCTTTTTTCTTTTAAAGTTTGTTTTTTAATTCTTAATCTTTACTGTCACCCTCTTGGTTGTTGAGCCCCATTTCTGGGTAGCAAATTAAGCATTACTTAGGGACTAGAATGAAGAGGTATATACTCTACAGAATTTCACAAAATCTTAGAGTTGGAAAGGACCTCGTAGGCAGTCTTGTCCAACCTATTATGGAACAGGAGAGCCTTCTAAAACATACCAGAGGAGTACTCATCAAGTGTTTGACTGTTTGCTTGCAGATGGACAGAGGTGGAGCATCCATTTCCTCTCCAAGACTCCTGTTACTCTGAATTACCAGTCTTGTTACTACTTAACATCTCTGTTCTTTAGTTTCATCATCTCCAAAGTGGGAAGAATAGTATCTTCCTCCCAGGGTTGTTCTGAGAACAGAATGAGATGTTATTTCTAAAGCACCTTGCAAAATGTAAGGAGCTATATATGCCAACTTCAATAAATATTATCATGTTCTCCTTTCCCTCTGCCTTGTCTTCCCTAAGCTAAACATCCCCAGTCCCTTTTACAGCTTCTTATATAGTTATGACCTCAAGGCTCTTTACCATCTGGTTGCTTTACTTTACAAATACTTTATGGACTAGCAATGTCATTCCAAAAATGTGCCAGAAATTAAACTGCAAAGTTTAGCATTAAGAAAAATAATAAATTATTTGTACTTCAAATACTGTGCATTTGTTTAAAAGTAAAATTTCCAATATTCCTTTTAGCTGAATCTTTTTTTTAATTTTCTATATTTCAGTTAGATCATAGAGTTAGCTAGAAGGGACCCATAAAGATCCTACAGTTAGAAGATAGTAAATAGCCAGGATTCAAGCCCAGAACATCTGACTCCAAATTCAGTGTTCTTTCTGCTGTCCCATTATACCTAAAACTTAATCACTTTCACAAGCTAAATAAAAGTCGTAAAACTTAGTGTCTGAAATAACCCAATACCAATACGTAGCTGGCTGGAAAACTTGGGACAAGTTACATAACATCTTTAGAGCCTTAACTTGACTTAACTTCAGAGTGGGGGTGATCTGTGTGTACTTCCTCCCTCACAATATTATAGGGAAAGAGCTTTGTATGCCTTTCAAAACCTGACAAATATGAGTTATTGATTAATATTGGGTGGTTGGGGTTTTTTTGCTATATTAAAATGTGGAAAAAAGGCCAATGACTCAGTTTGTTAGGATACAATAGTTCACAAGGTATTTCCCCCCAATTTTCAAATTTTCACTCATTAGCCCTTGAGAGCAGAGATTTTTCCATGATTAATCCTGTTTCATTTTATGTTTAGACTTGGATTCAAGACAACCTGATGTTAAGTCCTCAGACACTAGCTATGTTTTTAGGCACATCATTTTAACTTTTTTAACCTTTAGTCTATTCACAAATAAAATGGGAATTATAGCATCCATCTCATAAGACTTTTGTAAGGATTGATTAGGATAATTTACCTAGTGCTTTAAGAATCTTAAAGGGGATCCAAAGTTCAAAGGGAATTGAGTAGTAAAGTATTCATTTTCATCTGTGAACTTCAGTAATATTGTATAGTAGAGCAGTTAACACTTTATACCTTGTATTTGTGTAAGGATATTTTTTTAACCAATCTTACTATTAGCTTCTTGAAATCAAGCATAAAGTATTATTCATTCCTAAATAGCGAGCTCCTATTTTTTCTTAACACAGATCACAGGATGCAAGTGTTAGAAGGGATCTCTGAGGCCAGCCAGTCTAACCTGTACTCAAGCGAGAATCCCCTGTAGAACATATTCCATATTCAATGCACTTAATTCATTTTACAATTCCAGACTATATAAGGCAAACTAAAGAGAAATGTTCTTTACCATCTAGGACTTTGTAGTAGATACTCTGAACATGTACTGTAATTAGTGTGCCCAAATGGATATTATCACTGATGTATTTAGGTAGGACCTCATAACACTTTTCAGCAGAGGAGACAATTACAATGTGGCTGTAATTTCATGCTCTCACAGAGTAGCCACTGTTTTATTACTCATCTGATTTCCCATTTTTCTTCTCTTACAATCATTTCTTCTTTATTTCACTATTCCTATCACCCATTTGCTTATTTAAAAAAAATCACCCATATAAAATGCTTCAAACAGGAAAAAAATCCAGTTTAAAAATTATTGTAACTACTTGAAAAAGTTGCCATAATTTCACTAATAGGATTATTAAACATCTCTTAAAGCATGTGTTTCTTGGGCAGTTAAGTCTGAGTAATAGGCCCAAACCTCTACTTTTGACAAGGTTTACTAAGGTGTTAGGTATCATAGGTTGGAGTGGTAGTTGTTTTACAATCCGTTCAACACTACAGAAGAAGGGCCTGTTTGCTGGACGTCAAAGGACTGATGAACCAAGGGCTTGTGTTATTTTTGATGGTATTTTCTGCAATGGTGACCTCAGTACCCAGTTGCTCCTGCAGAGAACAAGTGAATGAATGAATAAAATAGCAATTATTGTGTTTACTATAAATAAAATAGGTAATATATAAATAAAAAGTTAAGACAGTCTCAGCTCACATTCTAATGGGGAAGCTGACGTATAGCAGGTTTCAACTTCAAGTCATGGAATAGTCTCATGGTCCTTAGGACACAGTGGCAAAACAGATGATAATACATCACTTGTCATATCCACTGCTAAAATTGTTTCAGTTTCTGATGATGGACAATTTGAACATGCCAAAGACTTCAGTGGCAAAAACTTTATTTTTCTCAGTAGCCCTGTCTTCAGCACTCATAGGAATCTTTGCCAGATTCTACAGGGGTTACTTCTCAGAACGAGGTCTTCTCGGGGTGGGCAGGAAGCAGGATTGGCCTCGTAAATGCTGTCACTCCCAGGACTCTTGGTGGCAATTGGTATTGATGATATCAAGAAGGTGGACTCTTCCACTGTTATTTCTCCCCTCAGTGATGGTTGGAGGACTCAGGCTAGCAAAAGTGTGGTGTTCTAGAGGGAGCTACAGCTCCCAGGGCTCTTGGGTTCAGGCTGGGCAGGGGTGGGGAACCTGCAACTTAGAGGCCGCATGTGTCCTTCTAGGTCCTTGGCTGCAGCCTTTTGACTGAGTCCAAGTTTTACAGAATAAATCCTTTTATTAAGGAGATTTGTTCTGTGAGATTTGGATTCAGTCAAAGGGTTGAACTTGAGGACCTAGAGGGCCACATGTGGCCTCAAGGCCACAGGTTCCCCACCCCTGTTTTAGGGTCCTGAGCTATTTCCCATAGGGTCAGAGGGAAGGTGGGGATAGTAATAGACTCACTTGGAACAAGATTCCCCTGTGTCTCCCTCACATTGTGTTGTTGCTCCAGCTAGGTTATCACACCTGCCCAGGAGGTAGCAGTTCATGAGAATGGCTGCCACTTCTGCACATGAGTTCCTTCCCTAAAGACAGAAAAAGGAGCTTTAATAGAGTAATGAGACTCTCCTTTGCAAAGTTTCCTGCATAATGACTCTTATTTAGTCTCTTTAAGACTACTATTTTAATTATTAGTTTCCTATCTCAATCATAGTTACAACATGAAATACTTGATAAGCCAGAATTCCTGTTGTGAAATCAAGACTTAGGAAATCTAAGCAGCTTTCATTTACTCAGACCTGTAATTATGATACAACCTCTTAATTAGCTTTGGGGAAGGAAATGTAAACAAGTGGTTCACGATTTGCTAATTATTAAGTCCTGCTACAAATATTATTGAGCATTTGGTCCTTAGCTCATGAGGCAGACTGTATATCCAATGTGTCTTGGCATAAAGGCTGATAAGAATTAGCTTTTTGCTATCATATAAACATCATCTTGTAATAGCTTCCTTAGAATCCAGTATTAAAGTGTTGGGTAGTTTTTTATTTTTTTGAAAAAAAATTTTTGAGCAGTGAGAAAAATCTGTCTTCAGCATGTACTACTTTTAGCTTTGCCCAAAATAGTGCCAGTGTTTATTATTAGTCTCTAGCATTTTAAATTCTACTAATTCCTTTTAATATGTTCTTACTTTCTTAGGTTCAAATCTGATAAGATCATTATTTTTTGCCTTTACAATATGGCAGGCTTTTCTATTTTTCTCATTTTTGCTAATGCTATACTTAATGTGCTCCTAGAAGTTTTTTTGGGTTGCTCATCAATGTATGAGGAGCACCTTCATCGTCAGGCTCATTTAAAGGACCAGGATGATTTTCCACAAAAGTGGAATTCTTCCCATACCCTACATCATATACTTTGGACAGTATTGCTTACTGCTTTGAGCTCCCTGCTAATTTAAGCTACAATATAAAGTATCATTAAATACCTTTTGATCTTTATAAGTAGTTTTCAGACCTTTTGCCTCTCTCTTCCCGCCACCCCCTTCTCCCATTCTCCAGAGGCCTTTCTTGGATTAGGCCTGCCTTGAATTTCCACTTCCTACTTCCTGATATGACACCCCCCAATACAATTCCTTTCCCTGCTTCTGGGCCTCATGGATCCCATAGAACTCAGTGTTTTACCATGTGCCCAATCACCTCCCTCTCTCAATCAACTTCTCTTTGGTAAGATAATCTGCCAGAATTCATTCCTCTATCATTAGCATGCTCACCCTCCATTATACTTTCCCCATCCCAGTAATTCCGAGCCCCTGTCATTGTTCAAACCCCCTCCCCATCCCCCTTCCTTTCTATTTTACTCATGACCCCCTCAGTGCTCTCTGGAGTACTGCTCTATAGTTTATGGACTCGCTTTCATCTTTAAGATGAAGGTTTAACCTTTGCCTCTCCCAACGCTTCTGAATTCTGGCACTCAGAGAGAGACCTGGCTCCCTCTTGATAACAGTATCGCTCGTCACTTTTTCTATTACATTATATTTTCATATTCTCCTACTCCATACTTAGGGTGGGAGAATTAGAATATTCCTTGCTCCTGCTTGCCACTGTCACTCAGTTACCACTATTCCTTTAAAGTTCATTCAAATTAAGTGACTTGTCCAGGGTCACACATCTAGTAAGTGTCTGAAGTAGCATTTGAACTCAGGTCCTCCTGACCCTAGAGCCAGTTCTCTATCCATTGTGCCACCTAGCTGCTCCTCATTTAATTCATTTTTTTATCACCCAATAAGATTCAGATACCTATTATTTACTGACCTCTTCCTTCTTCAGTGAGTTCAGTGCTCAGCTTATGGTCTTTCCTTTCCAACTGCTGTCACTATACTTGACTTCAGCATCTAGTTTTCTCACAAGTCACAACATCACCTTCCTCATATCATAGTCCTTTTCAAGAATGAAGGACAAACAACAACCTGTGAGTAGTAGTAGCTGCCCCACTGGGGACCCAACCAGCCAGTTCTAGTTGGGCAACACAGTTCTTTCCTTCCTTCCTTCCCTCTCCCCCTCCCTCCCTTCCTGCCCTCCCTCCTTCCCTTTCTTCCTTCCTTTCTCCCTCCCTCCCTTCCTTCCTTCCTTTCTTCCTTCCCTCCTTCCCTCCCTTCCTCCCTCCTTCTTTCCTTCCTTCTTTCCTTCCTTCCTTCCCTGCTTCCTTCCTTCCTCTCCTCCCTCCTTCCTTCCCTCCTTCCTTCCTCCCTTCCCTCTTTCCTCCTCCTCTTCCTCTAGGAATAGGGAATCATACCATTTCCTGAGGGTACTCTGCCCTAAGGAATATACATTTTGGTTGCTGAAACCTTGCAAGATATCTTGGGGTTTATAGGCTAGATCTTTTTTAAGGACCATTCCTCAAACCCAAATCACTCTGGCTCTCATTGATTGGCCAACAGTAGATCCTAGCCCAAGCTTCACTTGGTCATTGGGCTCTGATGGTTTAGAGTAAGTGTAAATAGCAATTATTTCTATTTAGTCCAGAAACACTAAAGATCTTCCCCTCACAGATTTATTTATTCATATTTTTTGGACTAGGTAAAAGAGGCCTTTCTTTGCCTCATTTCTTACCCAGCCTTAGTCACTGAATGGTTTTTGCTTCAGACAAACTGAGCCATGGGAAAGATCTTAGCTTGAAAAGGCCAAAGTCTCCCCCTGCATCCTGGGCCATCTCCAGTCTTCCTGATCCATATCTTGCCACTGGACCCAGAAGGCTCTGGCAGAGAGAGTGAGGCTGGTGACTCTACACATCCCCGCCTCACTTAAATCCAAATTCACTTGCAAGTCATGACATCACCTTCCTGATGTCATGGTTTTTTTCAAGGACAAACAACAACAACAACTCCCTTAAACATTTTAACTTCCAAGCTCCTCGATTGGGTAATTTCCTATGACCTATAGTACTTCAACCCCACTTAGGCCATACATAGACATCCCGCCATCATCCACAAGTTCCACTCTGAATTCTGAACTCCATCTTTACCTTTGCCTTAAAAACCCTATCCCTGCTTGATTCATTTCCAGGCCATCACCACTGCACTGACTACCCTCTCCTCCCCCATCTCAGCCCTTTGATGAACCACTTCGACTCTACACTATCCACAACACTCCAGTCCCCTGTCCCTTTATCCCAAAGCCAGTCATATTTTGTTATCCCCGAACCTTGCTTTACTCCCATTATCTGCTGCTTTGCTCCTAGTTGTGAGCCCTTGAGTGGAAATGAAGAAAACCAGGAAACTGCTGGCTGAGACCACCACAAATGTGTTCCATAATAGCCAATAGTAATAGCTGGCGTTTTAAGGTTTGCAAAGTGCTTTGCCTGTGTTACTTCATTTGACTCTCACAGTGACTTTGTGAGGTAGGTGCTATTATCCTCATTTTATAAATGAGGAAAATGAAGTAGAGACTAGTAAGTGCCTGAAGCAATTGAGCCCTTTTTGCAATAAGGCAATATTTTATACCTCCTTAATTGAGTTCCTATCTCCTTCACGAAAGCTGATTCTTCTAAACTTTTTCATCCTTCCTTAACCCTCCCATGGCGCTTCTCCCCCACCCTCTCAGCTGAGAACTCTGGCTTATATTTCACTAAGGAAAAACAAAACAAAACCGAGGTCATTTATCTAGAGTTCCTTCTCCTCTCCATCACCTCATATCACTCAGATGTCCTCCCCTCCATCTCCTCCTTTACCCACGACTCACATGAAGGTATGGCCCTTCCTGTCAAAGCTTACCTCTCTACATGCCTCCATCATCCCATTTCATTCTATATTTTCCAGCAAATTGTCCTCTCTATCATTCCTGTACTCTTAGGAATCTTCAGTGTATCCCTCTCTACTTGCTACTTCTCTGATACTGAAAACATGCTCATATATCTCTCCTTAAAAAATTCTCACTTGATTCAACCATCTACACTAGCTACTATTCTCTACTTCTCCTCCCTTTCATGTCTAAACTCCTTGAGAAAGTGGTCTCCAGTTGGCAGCTCTACTTCCTCTCCTTTTAATCTCTAAACTCTCTGCAGTCAGGTTCATCTTTCAAATGAAACTGCCTTTTCTAGAGTCACCAATGATCTCTTAATTACCACATCTGATGATCCATCTGGTCTCAGTCCTCATCCTTCTTGACTTTAGCCTTTGATGCTGCTGATCACCCTCTTCTCTTAGATACCCTCGTCTCCTTAGGTTGCTTTTTTGTGACATTGCTTTCTCCTGATTCTCCTCCCATCTGTATCCCCAGTAGCTTACAGGTCAAGATCACTGAGTTGGTGTCCCCCCAAAGGCCCAATCCTGTTGTTTTTTAGTTGTGTCCAGCTCTTCATGACTCCATTTGGGGTTTTCTTGGTAGTGTTACTGGAGTGCTTTGCCATTTTCTTCTCCAGATTATTTTACAGATGAGGAAACTGAGGCAAACAGGGTTAAGTGACTTGCCCAGGGTCACACAGCTAGTAAATGTCCGAGGCCAGATTTGAACTTAGGAAGATAAGTCTTCCTGACTTTAGGCCTAACATTCTATCAACTGAGCCACATAACTGCCCCCAGTCCTGATCCCTCTTATATTCTCTATACTGTCTCATTTCATGATCTCATAAACTCCAATGGATTAAATTATTATCTGTATACAGATAATTCTCAAATCTATTTGTACAGCCCTAACCTCTCTCCTTCCCACCTCTAATTGCCCATTGGATACCTCAAACCAAATGTCTCACAGATATCTTAATCCACCTGACCAAAACTGAACCCATAATCCTTTCCTCCAAACCCTACTCTCTTCCTAAATTCTTTATTACTGTGACACGGGCCACCATGGTCCCAGTCACCCAGGCCCTTAGCCTATGTGCCAACCTTGACTTCTCACTCTCATTCAGTCCACATATACACTCTGTTGCCAAGTCCTGTCCATTCTGCCTTCTTGTTATGTCTTATATATGCTTCCTTTACTCTGATACTGCAGGCACCCTGGTGCAGGCTCTTACCACCTAATGCCTAGACTATTGCATGAGCTTTCTGACAGGTCTTTCTTTCTCAAGTCTCCTTCCACTCTACTTCATCCTACGTTCAACTGCCAGTGGTTTTCCTAAAGCACAGATCTTACCATGTCACACTCCCTGCCCTCCCCTCCCCCACCCTGGTCCCCGACTCAAATTCTAGTTGCTTCCTATTACCTCCAGGATCAAATATAGAATTGTTTGTTTGGCTTTTGAAGCCTCTCGTAATCTGGCCCCTTCCCACCTTTCTAGTCTTCTTACACTTTACATTATTCACTACTTATTCTTCAGTCTGGCACCACTGGCATGCTTACTGTTTCTGGCACACAGTATAATAGGCAGCTAGGAGGGACAGGGCATAGAGCACTGGGCCTGGAGTTAGGAAGGCCTGAGTCCAAATCCACCTTCAGACGTGTGTGAGCCTGGGTAAGTCACTTGGCCTCTCTTTGCCTCAGTTTCCTTAACTGTAAAATGAAGATAATAACAGTATTTACCTCACAGGATTGTTGTTAGGATCAAATAATATATGAATATATTAATAAAGGACTTAGCACAGTGCCTGGCATGTGGTACACACTATATAAATGCTTATTCTCCTCCTTACTCCATCTCCCTTTTTGTATAGTCTAGCCTCCATGCCTGGAATACTTCCCCTCTGTGTCTCCGCTTCCTGGATCCTTGACTTCCTTTAATACTTACCTCAAACCCAACTTTCTTCAAGAGCCCTTTCCTGGTCCCCATTAATGCTATGCCTTCCCTCTGAAATTATCTCTGGTTTATTATGTGTGTATGTATATATGTATGTTGTATGCATGTAAAATGTACATACTTGTTTGCATGTTGTCTCCTCCATTGGAATGTGAGTTCCTTGAGGGCAGAAAGGTTTTTGCCTTTTTTTTCGATAACCTCAGTGCTTAGTTCAGTGCTGAGCATGGAGTTAGAGCTTAATAAATTCCTATTTACTACTACTAATATTAGCATTTATATTGTGCTTTAAGGTTTGCAAAATACAAGTATTATTAAATTTGATCTTCACAACAGCCCTGGGAGTTAGGAGCTATTACTACCCACATTTTGCAGATGAGGGAACTGAGGCAGACAAGCTAAGAGGCTTGCCCAGGGTCATAACTAATAAGTATCTGGGGCTACATTTGAGATCAGGTTTTCCTGACTCCAGGTCCAGTGCACCACCTAACTAATTGATTAGAAGTATAACTAGATACTTCAGAAGAAGCTCTGAGACCTTAAATTATTGACCATTTGTTAGAATTCTTCCCAACTTCCTCAGATAAAGTTAATGAAAATAAACAGATTTTGAAATTATATTTTAAAATTGTGAAACAAAAAATGTCATTTTTTTCAGTGTACAGTTAAGTGAAGAATAATGGCTATTTAAAAAATTTTAAGATCTTGAATAAAAAAAGCTCTGTAAATATAAAATGGTATTTTAAGGATTTGATTCTATGGCTGCAGTGCTATTTTAAAATCATTGTTCTAGTTACATAATTGAGAGGCAGTATAATGGATACAGGGCCAGTTTTAGAATCAGGAAGACCCATGTTCAAGATCACCATCTAACATAGTAGTTGTTGACAAGGTGACCTGGGATAAGTCACTTCACCCTCAGTGCTTCCAGGTAAATTTTCATAGTGCAAATTACAAATGATTTGCCAGTCTGCATCAGTTAAGGGAGTTTCCATACTGAGATTTCCCATACCAAGTTGGGCCAAAATATATGCATGCATATTTATCCACACACAATTAAATACAAAGATATTTGTAATTACAAGAAAGACTGATCAAATGAAGCAGTTTGGAATCTACAAGACACATTTTGTGTTTAATTATACTATTTTTCACAGTAGAGAAGCTACAAATAGTGGATACAAATTTTAAAAATATAATTATAACAATTAAAATAGAAAATATCTCCCTGAAGTTCTTTGTGTATAAGAATGATCTCATTTCATTAAAAATATGAGCACTTTCACTTATTCACCATTACTGACATATGATATGGTTGTCCTTATAAACTATTACATTATATTTGGTGATCTAATTATAGAAGTTTTCAGAACATCAAGTATTCCTTTTTTTCTCCCTCCTACCTCTCCCCACCTCCCACTAGGGGAAAAAATAAAAAGCTCTTATATAAGCATAGTGAAACAAAACAAATTCCTACTTTGGACATATCCAAAAATATGTTTTCTTCTGCAATATGTTAGTCTATCACCTCTTCATCATGCGGTGTGCAGCATTTATCAGCTGATCATTATATTAATCAGAGTTCTTAAGTCTTTTGGAATTGTTCATTTTTACAATATTCATGTTCTAGTATAAATTGTAACTCTGGTTCTGCTGACTTACCACATCAGTTCATACAAGTCTTCTCAGGTTTCTCTGAAACTTAACTTTTTTTATAGCATATTAGCATTCCAACATGTCATTTACCATAATTATTCAGCCATTGCCTAATTGATGGGCACTCCTTTACTTTCTAGTTATTTGGCTCTATAAAAAGAATTGCTATAGTTTTGTGCACATGGGAGCTTTTCATTTCTCTTTTTTTCTGGAGTATAGGCCCAGTAGTGGTATTGATGGGGTAGAGGGCATGCAGTTTAATAACTTTTAGGGCATAATTCCAAATTATTTTCTGGAATAGCTAGACCAATTCACACCTCCCTAAATAGTGCATCAATATGCCTGGTTTCCCACAGCCCTTGCAACATTTGTCATTAAATTTTTTTTTGTCAGCTTTGCCAATCTGATGGATGTGAGCTGAAATCTCAGACTTGCTTTAATTTTCATTTCTCTATTAGTGATTTGCCAAATGCATTTTTCATACAGCTATAGATAGTTTGGTTATCTTTCCCTGAGAACTGTCTGTTTACATCCTTTGACCATTTTCCGTTTAAGGAATAGCTCTTATCTTTACAAATTTGAATCAATTCCCTATATATCTTGGAAATAATGTCTTTGTCAGGGAGACGCTGCCAAGATTTCTTTCCCTGTAGCACCTTGCAAATTATAGGGAAATTTTTTGTTTGGAAGTATTTTCATGACATTCAGAAGCATCCTAGGCAATCACTGTTGTTGTTGTTCAGTCATTCAGTCATGTCTGACTTTTTGTGACCTCATGGACCACAGCATGGCAGGTCCTTCTGTCATCCACTGTATCTCAGAGTCTGTCCAAACTCATGTTCATTGCTTCCATGACATGATCTATCCATCTCATCCATCCTCTATATTCCCCTTTTCCTCTTGCCTTCAATCTTTCACAACATCAGGGTCTTTTCCAATGTCTTCTCATTATGTGGCCAAAGTATTTACACTTTAGCTTCACTATTTTACCTTTTAGTGAATAGCCTGAATTAATTTCTTTATGTCTTGGTGAATTCAATCTCCTTGCTATCCAAGGGACTCCCAAAAGTCTTCTCCAATCCCACAGTTCAAAAGCATTGATTCTGTGGTGCTCAGCTTTCCTTATAGTTCAATTCTCATAGCTATAAGTTGCTACTGAAAAACTATAGCTTTGACTACAAGCACCTTTGTCAGCAAGGTGATGTACCTGCTTTTTAGTATGCTGTCCAGATTTACTATGGCTTTCCTTCCAAGAAGGAAGTAAACTTCATGGCTGCTGTCACCGCCTGCAGTGATCTTTGAGCCCAAGAATATAAAATCTGACACTGCTTCCATTTATTCCCCCTCTATTTGCCAGGAAGTAATGGGACCAGTTGCCAAGATCTTAGTTTTTTTTTAATCTTAATCTTCAAGCCAGCTTTTACTCCCTCCTCTTTCACTCTCATCAAGAAGCTTCTTAATTCCTCTTTACTTTCTGCCATCAGAGTGGTATCATCCGTGTACCTGAGATTGCTGATATTTCTCCCAGCAACCTTAATTCTAGCTTTAATTCATCTAGCCTGGTATTTCATATGATGTACTCTGCATGTAAATTTAATAAACAAGGTGACAACATACAGCCTTGTCATACTCTTTTTCCAATCTTAAACCAATCAGCTGTTCTATGCTCAGTTTTAACTGTTGTTTCTTGGCCCACGTACAGGTTCCTCAGGAGACAAGATGATCTGGTACTCCCATTTCTTTGAGAACAAGATGATCTGGCACTCCCATCTCTTTCAGGACTTGCCACATTTTGTTGTGATTCTCACAGTCAAAGGTTTTAGTGTACTCAGTGAAGCAGAAGTAGATTTTTCCCCCCTGGAACTCCCTTGTTTTTTCTGCAATCCAGTGGATGTTGGCAATTTGGTTTCTAGTTCCTCTGCCTCCTCAAAAACAAGTGTGCTCTTCTGGTAATTCTCATTTCACATATTGGCTGAAGTCTACCTTGCAGAATCTTAAGGATAATCTTGCTGGCAGGTGAAATAAGCAGTTATTCAGTAATTAGAACATTCCTTGGCATTGCCCTTCTTTAAGGTTGGGACATAAGCTGATCTTTTCCAATACAGTGGCCACTGCTGTGTTTTCCAAATTTGTCAGCCTGTTAAGTACAGCACTTTAACAGCATTCTCTTTTAGGGTTTTAAATAGCTCAGCTGGAATTCCATCACCTCCACTAGCTTTATTGTTAGCAAAGCTTCCTAAGGCCTACTTGACTTCATTCTCCAGGATGTCTGGCTCTAGATCCACACTATCACAGTTATCAGTGTTGTTAAGATCTTCCTTGTATAGTTCTTTTGCATATTCTTGCCACTTCTTCTTAATCTCTTCTGCTTCTGGTAGGTCCCTACCATTTTTTTTTATCATACCCATTTTTACATTTCCCTTGATATCTCTAATTGTCTTGAAGAGATCTCTTATCTTTCTCATTCTGTTGTTTTCTTCCATTTCTTTGCATTGCTGATTTAAGAAAATCTTATTTCTCCTTGCTATTGTCTAGAATTCTGCATTTAGTTGAGTATATCTCTCCCTTTCCCCTTTCCCTTTTGCTTTTCTTCTTCTCCCAGCTATTTGTGAAGCTTCATCAGACAGCCATTTTATTTTCTTGCTTTTTTTTTTCCTTTGGAATGTTGTTGTTCTTGCTGCTGCTGCTTCCTGTACAATATTGCAAACCTCTGTCCATGGTTCTTCAGGCACTTTATCTACCATATCTAATCCCTTAAATCTATTCTTCACTTCCATTGCATATTCATAAGGGAAATTACTTAGGTCATATGGTCTGATGTTTTCCCCTACTTTCTTCAATTTAAGTCTGAATTTTACAACAAGAAGCTCATGATCTGAGCAACAGTCAGCTCCAGGTCTTGTTTTAACTGATTGTATAGAGCTCCTCCACCTTTGGCTGCAAAGTGTGTAATCATTCTGATTTCGATATTGACCATCTGGTGGTGACCATGTGTAGAGTTGCCTCTTGAATTATGGAAAAGGAATGTTTGTTATGACCAGCTAGTTACCTTGCCAAAACTCTATTAGTCTCTGCCCTCCTTCATTTTGTACTCCAAGGCCAAACTTGCCTGTTATTCCAATTACCTTTTGATTTTGTATTTATCATTCCAATCCCCTATAATGTGACATTTGGGAGCAGGTGTAATTTCTAGAAGATGGTATAGATCTTCATAGAACTGATCAACTTTTGCCCCTTTGGAAGTAGTGGTTGGAGCACAGACTTGCATCACTATGGTGTTGAACAGGTATCATTCAGTCATTTTTGAGACTATGCTCCATTATTACTTTTTTCACATTTTAGTGATTATGAAGGCTATTTCATTTCTTCTAAGGTATTCTTACCTACAGTAGTATATATGTGGTAATCGTCTGATCTAAATCCAACCATTTCCATTCATTTAAGTTCACTGACACCCAAGATGTTGATGTTTCATTTTTTCATCTCCTATTTTACCGCATCCAGCTTACCTTGGTTCATAGATTTTTTTATTCCAAGTTTTTATGTAATATTGATCTTTAGAGCACTGAACTTTCCATTTGTCACCAGACATATTCACAGCTGAGCTTCCTTTTGGCTTTGACCCAGGCACTTTGTTAATACTGTAGCCACTTGTAGTTGTCCTCCACTCTTCCCCAGTAGGTATTGGACATCACCTTCTCATTTGAGGGACTCAACTTCTGATGTAATCTCTTTTATTATTTTAATACTGCCCATGGGGTTTTCTTAGCAAAGAGACTGGAGTGGTTTGCCATTTCCTTCTCCAATGGATCACCTTTTGTCAGAACTCTCCACTATGACCTGTCCATCATGGATAACACAGCACAGCATAGCTCATAGTCTCATTGTGCTATGCAAGCCTCCCTGTCACAACAAGGCAGAATCCAGGGGTGGGAGGGCAGACCATCATATATATTCCCTTTTAATTCCCTGATTAATGACAATTGAAGTGGATCAATTAACAGAATTACTGCAGAAATTTCATTTGTTGTATTCTACGATTTTGATTTTATAAAATCAAACATCAGTCACTTTGGGTAAAGCCTTCTTCAGGATTGCATTTTGCTCTTCCAAATCAAACACTTTCATTTAATAAACAGCAATATCTCATAACCTCTACACCTCTATAGTTTGTATCCATAGAAATGTAGTCTACTGTGGAAAATCATCCATGGAAGTCTTCCCAGTTCTTTGTCATGTCTTTTTTCAGCATACCCTCAATGCATGCATAATAAATGCTCAAAAAAGATACTATAAAAATGAAACATAAGTTATAATTGATAGTTCTTTATCTCTCATTATCTCTGTCCCTAATAAAGTTACTATAGCTGTACTTTTTGGTGTTGTTTTTTAGTCTTTTAATGTCTTTTAAAAAAAAAATCTTCCCACCTGAAAGATTCTGCAACTCAGTCTTACAGGAAGCTTCATATAGTGGAGACAAAGCATATAGAAGAAATGGCACTGGATTTTCAGACAAAATACCCACATTTAGGGGCTTAGATTTGCCCCTTAGTAATTCAGTGACTTCAGACAAATCACTTGTGTAAATATAATATACTCAAATACAACATTAGGGAGTTTTACTATATAATCCCTTCTAACTTCAAAATTATGTGATTCTGTGTCACTTAAGCATAGGTTTGTTTCTATGGATTTGGTAGGTTCAGCCATTCCTTCTCACTTCATTTTCATAAGGGAATTGCCAGTTTTTCATCATAGTATAGAAATGATTGAGTCCAAATGTGGTGCTGCTGTCACTCCTGATTAGAATAATAGATCACTATAAAAATGCCAGCAGATCTGTTCCACCGTGCATCTGTTTTGTATCTTCCTGGTTTAATCTAAAAATACTCTAGGGATGATCTATATTTCATGCCAAATTCTACAGGCTCATTTTTGCAACTGTTTTTTGAAGCAAATTCTGCTCCTAGGTTTCTCTTCTTTTGAGTAGCAAGTACTGAGCTGATAGACCTTTCTCCTTCCCTACCGTGTTTTCCAAATGAGCTTGTACTTTGAAAGGGAATTCATTTAGCTACTGTAATGTTCCTTAGTTTGGACCATAGGTTGTGTTTTTTGGCTGAATGTTCAGGCTCTTTCCATATTTTCCTTGTGATGACTTTTTGCACTAATTAAACACTTCTAGAAAATGGTAATGAACTCAATTAAACACTTCTAAAATGTTATAGTTCAAGTCAATATTTTTACTTTTGTTCATTTACCATTTTTCAGAAGTTATAGTTGCTTTAAACTAGACTCTCAAACAAAATTGAGTAGTGAAGTGGATTCCCTTTCTAAGTGCAAGCTCATCTGGAAAGCACTATAGAAAAGGAGAGGTCTATCAGCAGTATTTGCCTCAGTGTTTGCCACTAGAAATATGTACATGTAACTATACATGTGTGTATTTAGATATAGTATTATATATGAATATGTATGAACACACAGATTCACATATGTGTATTTTGTTGTTCAGTCATTTCAGTTGTCTGACTCTTTGTGAGAGATATTTCTGGGCAAAGACACTAGAGTCATTTCTCATTTCCGCTTCCAGCTCATTTCATGAAATTTATGAATATATATGTTCATGTGTATATATGTATATGTATGTGCACATATACATATACAATATGCATAATGTATTCACATGATGTGCCTATAAATGTACGTATATTTAACGTATATGCATTTATATTCATATGCATGTGTATACATGTATTATATTGCATATATACAGCTGTGTATATATATGTGCATTATCTATAACATTTAGTGGAAGGATAACTGATCAGGATAGGTGTCAGAAGATTTTCAATTTGTTTTTTGATCCACTTACTTGAATAAAATCATAGATGACATGCTTATCAACTTTATAATCCCAAACCAGGAGGGATAACCAACAGATTGAATGACAGGATTAATTTTTCATATTAGGCTCAAATATTTAGCCATGTCTAATAATGGATCTGTGTTGTACTTTATATGTGGGTTTAAAAACTCCCCTTCATATGTATAAGAGGCGAGGAATGGAAGAGCAATCATTATATGGCAGTCTGAAAAAGAACAGGGGTTTGTAATGCACCACAAACTCAATGCTGGTCAGCAGTGTGCTATGGCTGCCAACAGCACTAATGCAATCATAGGCTACATTCATAGATGTAGAACATTCTAGTAAGAGGTGATGGCTCCAGTGCTCAGCTCCTATGTGGAATGTTGTATTCAGTTCTAGGGGCTGCATTTTAGGAAGCATATTCATTAGCTGGACTGTGTCCAGTCTGGGGCAACTAGGATACTAAAGATTCTTAAATGCACGCTTATGAGGATTGATTGAAGAAGCTATAGATGGTAGCCCAGAGAAGAGAAAATGGTGAGATAGGGGTGGGGATGGCATGATTAAATATCTTCATGAAAAGCTTCACATAGAAGGGAGATTAGGCTTGTTCTGCTTGGCTCCAGAAAGCAGAACCAAGAGTGGTTTGTGTGGGGGTGGGGGTGGGGGGGGAATTGAAAAGGTGCAAATTCAGGGCAGATATGAAAAACTTGCTAACAGGTAGATCTGGTCAGAGAAAGGATGGGTTGCCTTAGGATGTCTTGTATTCCTTTCTTTGAGGTTTTAAAGCAAAAGCTGTAAGACTATATGACCACTCATTGGATGTATTGTACAAGGGTGAACATGCGTGGCTGCTGAGATCTCTTTTAACTCCAAAATTCTGTGATGCTGAAAATTTAAAAAATACATTATTTCCCACCAACCTCCCTTGTCCTCCCCATTTGTGTGTGTGTGTGTGTGTGTGTGTGTGTGTGTGTGTGAGAGAGAGAGAGAGAGCGACAGAGACAGAGACAGAGACAGAAAGACCGAGACAGAGAGAGAAAAGAGGAAGAAGAAGGAGAAGAAGAAGAAGAAAGAGGAGGAGGAATTGCTTTGTAAACTTTAAAGCACTATATTAATGATAGCCTCTGTTATTTCTATCATTTGTCTTTGTTAATGTTGGCCAACAAACTGTAGCTATTGTCATTGTGATCTGTTTGCCTGTGCTCATCTTCAGGTTCCAACCTATATGACCAAGTATCTCATGAAATGTTTCTCATTGCCTTTGAATGCACAATAAAATCCAAGTCCAACAGTTCCTTTATCTGCCTCCAGGAAGAACCCAAGAACTGTACTTCCATCTCTTTATAGCTTATGTTTTATTTTGCTTTTCAGTAGTGTGTTAACTCACTGAGTACTGAACAAGGATCACATGTTGAGGGTACCAAAAGTTAAATTAATATTTGTAGATGATCTAAGAATAGTTCCCTTTTCAGTAAGTCCAATACTGTTGCTTCCAATGGAAGCAGAATGGGGCCTTGTAGGATCCAGGGTTATGTTATGTTTTTAATCCAGTTCACAGATTCTTATGACCAATTTTCTGGTGATGAGCCTCTCCAATATCTCCAATATTCATTACTATTATACCAATTCAGGCTAGATAATAAATTTGCGTTGGTTTCAATTTTTCCTCCCGCTCCATCCAGTGAATTGGAATGGAGGAGGTAAATGGTGGAGTAATCCAACACTGGAGATTTGGTATGCTGTAGCCAGTGGTGGGGCAAGAGATCAAGGGACTCAACTGTACAGGAAATTGGAGAGTTAAATGGGTTTCTATCTCAGAATTCAGATATATTTACAATGCCTTACATGTTTCTTTCAAAGCTTAGAGCTAAATGTCCAGTGTCCCTAATATTAGCGTATTCAGTATGATGAGAAGAAATCTTCATTGTCATAATAAATAAGACAAGTGGCATCTGTGAATAGTTAATTTGATTCTAGGTCAGCTCACAAAGTTACAGAAGGCACTTGGTAAAGGAGTTAGCAATAACATTGCAGAACTTCGCTTACTACTGTCCACATTGGAATGGGCAATACTGTGGTGGTTCCTCGGTTGAGGATATTCAGTGACAAAATTAACACAGGAATTGGGCCAGTCAAACTAAGTTTAGCTCCTGAATTAAACGACAATATGCTGAAAGACCAATGCTATATTTTGCACTTGCTAAAGAAATAGCAATTTTCAAAATGACGCCTACTAATACATTTTAAGGATATCCTAGTCACATTTATAAGTGAAAACAACTATGAAAAGTGTATGAGAATCAAGAGATTTGGATTCTAATCAAAGGTTCTCCAGAAACTATTTTTATGACCTTAGTCAAGTCATGTTAGCCCTCTAGGTCTCAATGTCCTTATCTGTACAATAAAGAGGTTGGACTCAACAATCTTTAAAATCCCCTTGGCTTTGGCATTCTAACTTTTTTGGTCCAGGTTCGTCACAAATATTTTTGAACCTTTGAAATTTTATGTTCAACTTCATCTTTGATACAGTAAAGCCCTATTCTGATGCCTCTGTTGATGCCATCAATTAGTCATTTTGGAATTTAGGTGGTACGGTGGTTAGGGTTGGAGACGTGAAATTAGAAAGATTTAAGTACAAATCCTGCCTCATAGTTTCCCTAGATTTGTGACCCTGGACATGTCATTTAACCTGTATGTCTAAATTTGCTCATCTGTAAAATGGGGATAATAGCATCTGCCACTAAGGATTGTTGCATTGATCAAATGAGATAACCCATGTAAAAATGCTTTGAAAATCTTAACATACTTTATAAATGTTAAATATTATTGTTAAAACATCTGTGTGCCATATGCTGGGGGAACAGAAGCAAAAAACAGACTAAAACAGTCCTTGCAAATTTATTATCTAGTCTGAATTGGTATAATAGTAATGAAGGTGGGACTTTTTGCTGTTCTTCTCTTAAGTGCCTTTAATGATTCAGGCCTTTGTTTAAATTGGTTGGAAGCCTTTTGCTGTCTTTGTCTTGGAATATTTCTCAGCTATTTCTCCACATTAAGACAATCAGGAGTTGTTCACTTGTATATGATGCGATACTGGGGATGGGGAACTTTCACGCACCCAGCCTGGGTGAGGTCAGAGCCCTTGGGGCTCCAAACAGGATATAATTGAGGAAAGCTTGGCATTTGACTTCTGGGGCACTCTCATGAAAAGAGTGTTGAGACTCCAGGCAAGCTGCAACTGCCCCACCCCCCAGCTTTGCAACCAAGATATTGGTTCTTCTCTGGTAACTATGTATTGTGATTTGAATGAGACAAGGTCTGTCTGATGATGTTTGTAATTTCTATTTGTATTTGCCTTAAAGTTCAGGGGGCTGATCTTTTCCCCCTGAACTAAGTGAATGATACTTGTATGTTGGATTAAAGTAAGATTGTTAACCCCTTAATGTCGCTTTCCTTGGTAAAGCAGATCAAAGAACCTGTGTTGGCAGCTTTCTGTGTGCTGGTGGTTGTGAGTCTTATACCCTACCGCAGCTGCTAGCAGATTGTTGCTACAATTGGGCCCTCATTGCAGCGAAGACAATCATTTACAGCTCCATAACTGATTCACTGTCCACCCTCCACGGCAACCAGTCCAAATATTCTCATCTCCCTTCAAAGTTCTCAGTGTATACTTTTTTCCTACCTTCAGTTGAGGACCTTGCCTTTATATTTCAACCCCCTCAAAAGATGCCATTTTTTCAGAGTACCCTCCCTCTCCCTTCCTCTCATTTCACATCCCTCAGACATTGCCCACTAATCTCCTCCTTCACTCCAGTCTCAGATTAAAAGGATTGCAATTACCTTCGTGCAAAGGTAATTTTCATGCACCCTTGATCTAATCCCCTTCTATCTTCTCCAGCAGATTGCCCCAATTATATTCCAGTCTCTCTTATCTTCAATCTTTCCCTAACCACTATCTTTCCCATTCTAATAACCTCTATATCCTCTCATTTATAGCTAAACTCCCTGCGAAAGCAATCTAAATTAGGTGCCTCAACTGCCTCTCTTCACAGGATCTTCTAGTGGTCAGGGGTGGGAAACCTGCAGCCTGGAGGCCACATGTGGCCCTCTAAGTCCTCAAGTGCAGCCCTTTGACTGAATCCAAACCTCACAGAACAAATCCCCTTAATAAAAGGATTTGTTTTGTAAAACTTGGACTCAGTCAAAAGGCCACACCCAAAGACCTAGAAGGCCACATGTGGCCTCGAGGTTACAGGTTCCCCACCCTGGTATCTAGTCTCTGCAGTAAGGTTTCTGGCCTCATTATTCAACTGAAACTACTCCCCTAAAGTTGTTAGTAATGTCCTAATTGCCAAATCTAGTAGTCTTTTAAAAAATCTACATCCTTATTAACCTCTCTTCAACATTTAAACTACTGATCACTTTCTCCTGTTTACTTTCTCCTCTCTGGCTTTTGTGACAACGTTCTTGCCTGATTTTCCCCCCACTTGTCTGAACACTCCTCATTCTCTTTTGTTGCATCTTCATCCATATCACCCCAATATTTAGTGGGTCTTCCCCAAGGCTTTATCCTGGCCCTCTTCTCCTTTGGGTCTACACTATTACACTTTATGTTAATATCATTAGCTCCCATTGGTTCAATTTTCATTTCTGTACAGACATTTCCTAGATGTAAATATCCATCCCTAATATCTCTCTTCACCTCCAATCTTGCATCTCTAACTGCCTCTTGAACATCTTAAACTGAAGTTCCATAGAAAGGTCAAATTCAAAATGTCCAGTGATCTTTTAGACTAATTTTCTTTCCCTTAATACTCTCCCCTCTTTCCAAATTTATTATTAGTATAGAGGGCACCATCATCCTTCTAGTCACCCTAGGTATTGTTATCAACTCTTAAATCTTACTTAACCACATGTCCAATTTGTTATGAAATCTTGTTTCTACCTTCATAGCTCCTGTACATTTCCTTCTGTCCACTCATACAGCTACTGGACTGTCCTCATAGCCTCTTACCTGGACTGAAATAGCCTTCTAAATAGTCTTCTTTCCTCACTTTCCCCACTCCAATCCATTCTTAGCTGTCAAAATGATTATTCTAAAGTGAAGCCCCCCACCCCACCCTGCACTCCTTTGTTCAATGAACTCCTATAGCTCCCTATTATCTCTAGGATTGACTATCAACTTCTCTGCTTAATATTCAAAGGTTTCATATCCTAACCCCTTTGCTCCTCTATGGAAAATTTATGCCCCTCATTCCACCATCTCCTGATCCAGGTACTTGCTCTTCCTCAAACAGGACTCTCTATATCCCATCTCCATTCTGTTATACCGGCTGCTGTCCCTCATTCCTGGAAGGCTCTTTTCCCTACTTTCAACCCCTCAGTTTCGGTGGCTTTCTTCAGGTCTCAACTCCAATACCACCTTCTGCAGGAGATCTTGCCCAAACACCCCCTCCTCTCTGCTCATTTCCCTTCTTAAGTTTGTCTTCTACCTACTCCAAATATCTTGTATACACGTAGTTTGCCGCATATTGTTTCCCTCATTAAAATGTGAGTCCCTAGAGGTGCACACAATCAGTGCTTTTTGACTCCCTAACATCACCATATAAAGAGGACTTTCTGGCCTCAGCCACCTACTAACTGTGATCTTGAGCAAGTCCTCAGTTTCCTCTTCTGTAAAATGAGGATACCTACCTCACAGGATTGTGAGGATCAAAGGAGATGATATATAAAATGCTTTTCAAGCCAAATGTTATCATTATAAACTGCTACCATGAGTTGAAATAATCTTTTAAGTTTACCTTTATGAAAAAAAGTACATATTTCATCCCCCATTCTTATGGATGGACCAATTTGCTTCTTCTTACTGTAAAGAGAAATAATGTTTCGGTAATAGGAACTACTCTGGCTTTTTGACTGGTAATTTTTAATATCTTTTGAATTTCCATTTAATTTAAAAGTATATTTTTTTCAATCTTGCGCTTAAACTTCCACAAAATAAGCAGATAACTTTTGCTTAATATTCATTTCAGTTCAGCTCAATAAACACTTATTAAACACTACTTTATATAAAGTGCTGGGCTAGGTGTAGGGAATGCAAAATTTTAAGTAGATGCTGCTCTCAAGGATTTGACCATCCACTAAGGCAAATATGATTATGTCTACAAATAACTACAATTAATGATAATAATTGCTGACATTTCTATGGTGGTTTATAAGTTAACAAGGTGCTAGGTAGGTCTATGATTCAATCATCATAACAACTATGGAAGGTAGGTAGTACAAATCTTGTTATCTCCATTTTATAGACTCAGGAAACTGAGTCATGGAAGGAGAAATGATTTGTTTAAGTTCAGATAGCTATTGAGTTATGTAGACTGTTTTGGAACCCAGGCCTCTCCTTATCTGAAGCCCATCAACTTCACCATATAAACAAGAAAAGAGAGCATATCCAATAGAAGAACATGGTCAACTTTGTCAGATGCTGCACAAACCTAAGGAATATGCGGACCCCTCCCCCAAAAAAAGACCATTGGGTTTTGCAATTAAAACCCTTTTTGTTACATTGGGTGAATTGTGTGTATTTATGTTTGCATATATGTATGTGTTTGTGTATGTATGTGTGTGTATGTGTGACTTGACATATTTAATTTTGAGATAGTTTAAGCAAATTACCCACAAAATAATCCATTTTCAGAAACCAGCATTTACAAAATGAAATGAAGACTTACTTTAATCTGGGCCTTTTTATATTTAAGACTAATTACTGATATATATATATATATATATATGTATATACATATATATATACTAATTACTGATATAAAATGTGTATAACATCCAAGATATTTTTGGTATAGCGCATTATGTTTTATTTTATTGGGCTGATATGAACAGAATAATTTACAAATTGTCATAATATAGAATAAATATTTAACATCTAAAACCTAAGTTTAAAAAATTAACAGCTACTTTCAGAATATTATTAGTTAAATCATTTGGATCTTCTCTGGAACTAAAGAATACTGAACTGGGAGTATGGAAACTACAATTCTTCCATACAGTACCACTAAGTTTCTATATTACTTGGAGAAAATTGCCTTCTCTGGGTGTTGGGCTTTTTTGTTTGTAAAATGAAGATTGGATGATGTGTTGAAGCTATATTCCAGCTCTATGACTATATTCCAATTAATTAGGCATGTTAATGTAACTAAATTCTATCACTTGGCTTGTATTCAGGTAGGCAAGTTGTAAAAAGAAAAAAAAATAGATTGTGACTGCATATGGGGTTTGGATGTTATACTTAGGTTTCTTTTGGCAATTGCATTTTTGAATGGTAAACTTGTAGAAATGTACTTTCATGTTTCAGAAAAAGAGAGCCAAGGAATTGTTTAGAGAACATCACAAGGGCAATTGATTTAAAAAAAAATTAATTGTTATAGTATTATATAGGAAATGAGGGTGAGAGAAGGCTAGATTTCAAAGTATCCATAATGAGACAGTCATGTTTGCTAAATTGGTAAATTATAACCTAAATGCTTATTTTTAAAGAGGTACATTCAGATTGAACGTAGTATAACCTTTCTGTTTCAATCTATTTCATGTAGACGATCATTTTGGCCACTGACTGCTGCTGTAATGAGACATTAAGCATTTGTTTGGAGGGTATAATATCCAGTGTGTTGTCCTTTTGTTGTTCCATTTAGTGGCTACACATCCATCTGTTGATGCTTCAAAGAATATTTACCATATCTCAAGGTATAGAGAAATTCAGAAAGAAAGGAATTTGGGGGGAAGCTATAAGTAAAGCTGAAGCAGAAATAATAATAAAATTTATGTGACTCTTTAAAGTTTTTTAAAGTACTTTCTTGTATCAGGCCTCTGATAGGTAGAAAGATATAGTGACATAGAAAGAACCGAGACAGACTGAAACAGACCCAGAGGAACAGAGATGTGAAGATGCCGAACAAGATAGGGAGGGACACCAAGCTACAAGATAAACTGTGCTTTACTGAATACTGTTGCCTCTCCATTACTCTTGTTACTCTCAAGTTCTTGTGAGTCCTCCCTTCACTTTTCTGGCCTCTTATCTCATGACTCACCTTCACACACACTCTGCACTGCAGAAAAACTGGACAATCTTCTCCCCTCAATTCAACATTCCATCTTTCACTTCTGCACAGTTCCATGAGCTCTCCCATACCTCAAATGTATTCCCTACACACCCAACCTCTACTTTTCAGATTCCTTAAATACCTTCAAGGTTTATCTCAGGTGCTATAGTCCTCTACAGAGTTTTCCTTGATGTCCCCTTCTTTTCTTCCTCCCCCAGTGCTCTCCCTCCTCAGATTATTCTTGGATCATATTTATTTTTGTATGTTCATTATCCTAGACATAGGATCATATATCTAAGGCCCTTCAGAGAACATCCCTCTAATAAAATGAGTTTCTTGATGGTAAGAATAATTTACTTCCTCCGCCTCAGTTCCTGCCACATACTGAGTGTTGAATGTGTGCGTGCGTGCATGCACGCGTGTGTGTTTGTGTGTTTTATTGAAAAACCAAAGTTTAGATGCTCAGGTTCAAAGTCTAATGAAAAAGCTGGTTTTTTCAATCTCTCTGATTTCAGTGAATAGGTTATACTTCACTTTAAGAAAAAAACACACTAAAATATGAACTCAAAAAATAGCTGGTGACAACAGGATTCCTCACTTTAGTAAAACATTGGCTCCAGTGGCTAGTGAATGCACAGGTTCACATAATGTAATTTAAGTTTCACACTTTTTAGGAACATGGCATTGCATGAAGAGACCATTACCTTTATATCTGCCTTATTTGGAATAAACTTCACATGCTTGGCTAATCTAATTCTCTTTCACTTTCTTGTCTTATCACAGTCATAATGTTTGCGTTGCCATTACCACTGGATTTAGGTGCAATTTAAATTAAGAAGGTGGTTTAAAAAATACCTCATTGTACTGTGGTGATTTTAGCTATAGACCAAATCATTATCTCCATCAATATTAAGAGTCTTCTCACATGTTTGATCTTGTCCTCTAGCCCTGAAGTATAAAAGTTACAGCAAAAAACTTATTGTTTTGGGTCTTTAACAAAATAAAATATGTTAATCTTGTGTTCATATATTTTGTTTGTTGCCTTTTAAAAATTTGGTAGTTATTCTTAAAAATTGGAGTTGAGGCTTGCTATTTTAACACTATACAACTCAATTATAGTTACTACTTTATTTTACTAGGCAATGGATATCAAGATTAAAAAAAAACCAACAAATTAGTAGTCTCCAGATCTCTCAAAGTTAGAGGAATAATTTTCCTTCATGGGTTTATGTAATCATAAATATACAAGGTTCTATTCTTATTACTTTTCACAGCATGAAGGTGACTGGACTCTTGGAGGCATTGGCAGTCGACCGCAAATCCTCTCAGATTCTGTCAGCCTGGCAAGGCTCCAATGTGCAGAGCGGTAGGAGACTATGTCTGGTGTCTGAGGTCCACTTAGGCAAATATGGTGAGATTCATCGCCAGTATGCTGGCCACTTGGCAACAGATTCTTTGGCCATGGCAATCCATGAAAGAGAAAAATACAAATTGTGCCTCAGTTCTCTGTCATCTGCTTCTGCTCTATAGGGATTGTGACCAAGAAGAGAAAAGAGGAAGGGGTCCTAAGACTCCCTCAGTTTTTAGACTATCTACAAACATTAACTTGGCTGTACGTACTCTAAATGTGAAATCCTTGTCCAGTGTCCCACAAGCAGACATACTAATTCACTTGCTCTCCTTACCAAGTAGAGGACAATGGTGGCCAAGGACAACACTGGTTTAGAGTACAAATTCATTTATAATATGGTACAGAGGAAGAGAGTAGAAGATGGAGCAGTTTAACCACATGAAACAGTGAAAATCAGTGAAAGGAAAAGTGAGTTTGAAGAAGGCTTGGCAAAACAGCTGCCTAAGTAGAATCATCCTGAGGACATTTATGGATGGAACTGGAACAAGGACAACAAACAGATAAAAATGGAAACCAGGTATAAAGATTCTTTAAATAACCAACTCTTTCCTTTAGCAATTACATTGGAGTCCCCATATTTGGACCCTGACATCATCAGCTATTATGTACTTAGGTTCCACATGTGTCTTTCCTCCATGAGAATGTGAGCTCCTTGAGGCCTGGGGCTGTTTTACATTTCTATTTATTTCTCTAGTATTTTGCACATAGTACTTAATAAGTGCTTTATTCATTCATTTATACTTTATGAGGAAAAAATAAATTATACTAAAGATGGGGAAAGCAGTTTAACTAAACCAGATATGAAGAAGAGATGTCCATCCTGGAAGCAATATGAATTTAAGGCTCTTACGGGATCAGTTTTCAAAGTAACTTTATAAGAAAAGGGCGGGGGGGGGGTAGGATATCAAATGTTTGGGAAAACTCAAATGTTGCTGGTTTTGTTTAGTGACTTTAATAAAAGCATAGACAGCATATTTAATTACATTTGCAGATGACATAAAGCTGGGAGGGATAGCTAACACAGTGTATAACAGAATTAGAATCCAAAAGTTATGTCAACAAACTTTTTACTTTGTGCCAGGCAGTCAGATAAACAAAGTAGAAAAGAGCAGTGTCAGACTGAAGAGAGTATCAAGGAGGAGGGAGTGATCGATAGTGTCAGAGGCTGTCTCGAAGAGGACCATGACATTAGGGAGGTGATGCCATGACATGCAAGTGAATTGGATTTAAGTGAGGGAGGCCTGTACAAAGTTAACAGCCTCACTTTCTTCTCTGGAGCCATCTGGATCTAGTGGCAAGATACAGATCAGGCTGACTAGGGATGGCCCTGGGAGACCTTGGCTTTTTAAAGCTAAGGTCTTTTAGCAGATCTCAGTTTCACTGAGGCAATGCCAAATCAGAGATTAAGGCTAGTTCAGAAATAAGGCAGAGACTATAGAGGGGTCAAGAAGGATGCAGAATGAGAAAAATTTGGGCTTAGCAATTAAGAGATCACTGATAATCTTGTATAGAGCAGTGCCAGTTGGGTCATGCAGCCAGAGGCCAGATTGTTGGAGAACAAATGAAGGCATGTAGCGTAGATCATTTTTTTTACTGTCTGTATCATAGAATCTAGATCATTTATTTTATTTTATGTTTGTAATTAGATTTTTTATTTTTAGTTTACAACACTTAGTTCTACATGTTCTTGAGTTTCAAACTTTCTTCCCTTCTCTCCTCTCCTCCCTCCCCCTCCAAGATGGCATGCAGTCCGATATAGAGTCTACATAAACCTTCACATTAAACTTATTTACACAATAGTCAAGTCACAAAGAAGAATTATGACCAATGGAACGAATCATGAGAGAGAAGAAACAAAACCAAAAAAGAAGAGGGAAAAAAAGAGCAAATAGTTTGCCTCAGTCTGCCTCAGTTCTTTCTCCAGATGTGGCTAGCTTTTTCCATCATGAGTCCTTTGGAGCTGTCTTTGAGCCTTGTATTGCTGAGGAGAGCCAAGTCTATCAAAGTTAGTCACCACAGAATCAATATGTCTGTGGTTGTATATAATGTTCTCCTGGTTCTGCTTCTGTCACTCAGCATCACATCATGTAGGTCTTTTCAGGTTATTATGAAGTCCATATCTCCCCCATTTCTTATAGCACAATAGTATTCCATTGCATTCATATACCACAACTTGTTCAGCCATTCCCCAATTGATGGGCATCCCCTTGATTTCCAGTTCTTTGCCACCACAAAAAGAGCTGCTGTTTCAACAATCCAGCTAGCAGCTTCTGTGGGGGTATAAGATCCACCAACAGCCAGCACCCAGAAACCTGCCAGTATGCTACAAAAGCACAGGTTCTTTTGATCTGCTTAACTAAGGAACGCTACGTGAAGGGGTTGACAAGCTTGCTTTTAATTCAGCATACAAATATCATGCACTTAGTTCAGGGGAAAAAACCAGCACCCTGAACTTCAGAACAAAATACAAAGTACAAACATCAACAGACAGACAGACTTTGTCTGATTCAAATCCCAACACATAGTTACCAGAGTTTAACAAAGTCTCAGCATCCGGGTTTATGAGCTGGAGGGCTCCTATAGCTACAGCTGCCAGGAGTCTCTGCATCAGCACCATCACGAGTAAGAGCCCTGCACAAGTGGCCCTGTCCTCTCTTCTTATAGGGCTTCAGGCATCATCAAACGTCATCTGAATGACCAGAACTTAGGCTGCTATGATTGGTTCTTGAGTTAGCCCCTCCCCTTAGGACCCTGGGAGGTTCATATCCACATAGGTTAGGTTAACACCTAATAGGGGTTAGAGCCTGGGGCTTAGCACTTAGTAAGACTCAATGAAATACACTAAATGACTCAAAGGAAATGAAAGCCAAATTCTTCAAGGGCACTTGTTGAACTAAGTGCTAAGAGCCCATTTTGCTTACCAACACAGATGCTATAAATATTTTTGTACCTACAGGTCCCTTTCCCACTTGTATGATCTCTTTGGGATATGGCCCTAGGAGTGGTATTGCTGGGTCAAAGGGTATGCACATTTTTATAGCCCTTTGGGCATAGTTCCAAATTGCTCTCCAAAATGGCTGGATCTGTTCACAACTCCACCAACAATGTATTAATGTTCCAATTTTCCCACATCTTCTCCGGCATTTATGATTTTCCTATTTTGTCATGTTAGCCAATCTGACAGGAGAGAGGTGGTACCTAAGAGTTGTTTTAATTTGCATTTCTCTAATCAATAGTGATTTAGAGCATTTTTTCATATGTCTATAGATATCTTTAATTTCTTACTCTGAAAACTGCCTGTTCATATCCTTTGACCATTTCTCAATTGGGGAATGGCTTTTATTCCTATAAATTTGGTTCAGTTCTCTGTATATTTTAGTTATGAGGCTTTTATCAGAGACATTAGTTGTAAAGATTTCCTCCTAATTTTCTGCTTCCCTCCTAATCTTTGTTGCATTGGCTTTCTTTATACAAAAACTTTTCAGTTTAACATAATCAAATTATCAATTTTGCATTTTGTAATGTTCTCTATCTCTTGTTGGGTCATGAATTCTTCCCTTTCCCATAGATCTGATAGGTAAACTATTCCCTGCTCTCCCAAATTGCTTATAGTATCAGTCTTTATTTCTAAATCATGAACCCATTTTGACTTTATTACCAGTGTAAGATACTGGTCTATGTCCAATTTCTGCCATGCCATTTTCCAATTTTCCCAGCAGTTTTTGTGGAATAGTGAATTTTTTGCCCAGAAGCTGGATTCTTTGGGTTTATCAAAGAGCAGATAGCTATAGTCGTTGACTTCTGTGTCTTGCGTAACCAACCTATTCCACTGATCTACCACTCTGTTTCTTAGCCTGTACCAAGTAGTTTTGATGGCTGCTGCTTTATAGTACAGTTTGATATCTGATATGGCTAGGGTATAGATCAATTTCTCAAGGAGTATAGCCATGAAGGCGAGGAGAGATACAATACAATAGCTAAGGGACAAGTAAAGATTTTTTTTAAGATGAGGAGACACAGGTGTGTTTTTAGGAAACAGGGGAAGGAGCCAGTCAACATGGAGAGACAAGAGAGTGGGGAGAATAGTTGGGGCAAATTGACGGCGAAAATGGGGGGCAAGGTTGCGTGTAGTGGACTTTCCTGTGGCAAGAAGGACCAATGTTATATGAGACAGGAAAGATGAGATGATAGTGGGAAAAATGTCTAAAGGAAGTAAGATGAGTAGGAGGGGAGAGGAGGGAACACTGGGCAAATGTCTTCAATGTTTTCAGTGAAGGATGCTACATGGGCATCATCTAGGGGTTGGAGGCCTTGGGGAGGAATGGAAAGGTTTGAAACAGCTGCTGGGCAAGTGACGTATTAGTGAGGTATTAACAGATTGTCTTGCCAAAATGAGGCACCAGTTGACATTACATAGCATACATGTGTAGCAGGCCCAGGCAGAGCAATTTCATGACTTTCTCCAGCTCTGTCCAGCAGTGTGTAAATAAGAGTGAAGGAAAAAGTAGAAGGCAGGAGCAGTTTAGGGTTGGGTATTTGGTAAGGCATAATCAGTGATTGGGCAAAAGGAGGATAATGTAAAATTGAGCTGGTTCAATTAGAGGTGAAGATAAGGAAGGGAAGAGACTGTTACCACTACAGGGATCATGGCCTGTGATAGAACTGAATGGTGGAGATATTGAAGAACAGGGTTAGGGATGAGAATGCCATAATAATGCAGGTAAGTAGTACAGTGGATAGAACACTGGACTTGGAATCAGGAAGATCTGAGTTCAAATCCAGCCTCAGATACTAGCTGTGTAATCTTGAGACAAGTCATTTAACCTCTCTGCCTGAGTTTCCACATCTATATACATACACATATATAAATATTATATATGTAAAACCACACTATGCGTACTTCTATGTATCAATTCTTTCTCTGGAGGTAGATAACATCTTCTTTAATAGGCCCTTTGCAAGTTGATTTGATAATTTATAATACTGAGAATAGCATAATCATTCACTTCATAGACTTTCTTTACCTTGAAGTCTTTTTTTGCTTCTATTCATAATAGTTAGTACAAATAAGAAAACTTAAGTACCATGGAATTTTTTCTTTTTATCTTTAGATGAACAGTAAACTAATTTCATGAACCCTGAGTAAGGAAACCATCAGAAAACCTGGAAAGCATTGAGAAGGATTGTGAAGTCCTAAGTAAAAAAATGGAAACCTTGGCGGCATAGACAGTTTCTTCACTGCTACCAAATTGAAGGTAGGGCAGTCAAAAAGAAAGAGGAAGTGAATAGCTCGCTAAGAAAATAGTATCTGAGATTAGGATTTGGACATCCAGACCGTGACTTAAAATATGGGAATGATATGTCCTTATGCAGAGATGGAGAGCATCTAACGACAGTAAAAAGATATTTGACTGGAATCTTACAAATCTAATCAAGAAGGCTTGTTATTTAAAGGAGAAAATTTACTACATAGACCTGAGCATACTAATACCATACAAAGTACAGAATAAGAGTAAGACTAACAGGAGACTTCTAGTAATGTATGGGAGATAACTCCAAAGAGGAGAGCCAGCAGTAAAACCCATAGCCTCATAAATGCACACAGTAAAGGCAATAAATTGGATAAACTAGAGATGCTTATTCAAGTACACGAATCAGGTCTGACAGGCATCACTGAGACTTTCTAAGGTCAGACTCTCATGATTGGATTGTAAAAGAGTATAACTGCATCTTTTGGTACTGAAAGATCTGGCAGATGTGATCGCTGAACTACGATCATCCATGATCTCCAAAAGATCATGAGGAGAATAGGAAAGGTACCTCAATACTGATGAACAAAAAAAGGGAGAGCAGAGGCAATAACCTGCAGGAACTTGGCATGTGAATTTAATATAATTTCCATACCTAGCAAATTTCTAAAACATTGGTAAATGTTTGTGATCATCCAGAAAGGGAAGGGAATGATCATGAAAATCCAGCAGACTTTCATCAAGTACTGATCATGCCAAACAGATCTTATTTCCTTTTCTGACATAGTCACTAGACTGGCAGATCAGAGGAATGCTACAAACCTAGTGGGCTTAGATGCTTATGGGTACAATGGACTATATGGACGAGATCAGTGGTATCGAACTCAAGTAGAAATAGATTCTTTCAGGCCACATATTGACTTAAAAAAACCACAAGCTGAAGAATTGGATGACAAAGCCCAGCCACAACTAAGTAAATAAATAAATGAATAAACAAACAAACAAATAAACTTGATAGACAAGAATGTTAGTAAATTAGTAAAATGAATTAAAATTAATATAAATGATAAAATTATGCCTTGGGGCTCAAAAACCAATTTCTTAAATATTAAATAAAGAAGATAAATATTAAATAAAGAAGTTTTAGCAATCTGCAGGTTCAAAAGGTAGCTCATAAAACCAATGCTATCTTAGACTTTCCTTATGACAAGAATAACAACAAAAATGAGGGAGATGACTTTTTTTGTACTCAGGTCATGTCTAGAGTACCATGTTTGGGGAATCATATTTAACAAAGACATAGACAAACTGGAGTTTTCACAGAAGAAGGCAACCATGATACATTGAGGACTGGAGAGCATGTCAGATGAGGATTTGTGGAAATGTTTAGTCTGAAGTAGAGAAGAATTAGAAAGAGGATAAGATAGTTGTCTTCAAATATGTGGAGAGCCATAATATGGAAATGATACTGAATTTGTTCTGCTTAGCCCCCGGGGGCAGAACTAGAAATAGTAGATGAAAGCTGAGAAAATTAATTTGTTTGATGTGAGGAAAAAAAACTTTCTAAAGACTAAAGTTCTCCAAAAGAGTAATGGCCTGCCTAGGAGGTTAGGTAGGGGATAGACTAAGTCTCAGGAAAGACACTAGGACTGGATGTATAAATCTGAGAATTATTTGCACAGATAATGAATATCAAGGGAGCTGGTGAGGTCACCAAGAAAGTGTAAAGAGAGAGTAGAAAGCTGATGACAGAATCTTGGGACTGCTACCAGTAGTAAGGAAGTGTGACATGGATGAAGATTTGGCAAAGGAGACTGAGAAGCATTAATCAGAGAGGTAGGAAGGGAAGTAATAGTGTCATAAAAACACAAAGGGAAAGTGTATCTAGCAGGAGAAGATAATCAACAGGGTCACATACTTCAGAGAGGACAAGAAGAATAAGAACTGAGAAAAGGCCAGCAAAGAAGGGTGAGAATTGAAAAAAGGCCTTTAGATTTGGCAATTAGGAAGTCAAATGGCAATTAGGAGGAAAGGGAAGTTGTAGAAAGGTTTTTGCTAAAATTTGTTTCAGTTTAGTTGACCTCTGGGATAGCTTCCCAGATTGCTTAGATGTTCTGAATCTGATTCTACTATTTACTTAACTTTTTTATACCTTCATTTTATTCCCTAACTTAGTTACAGTGAATTTCTGTATTTTTTTTCATTCATGATGAATGAGAATGTCAATATTGGTTTGCTTCAGTTCCTCCTGTAGTGTATCTGTTCTTTACTTGTTGGATAGGATATCTTATTTAAACTACCAATCGTTAAATTTACCTTTATAATTTCCAGGCTTTATTTTTTGAGTTTCTTTCTTTTTCTTTGGCAGCAACTGAAGAATGACTGAATAAGTTGTGGTATATTAATGTGATGGAATACTATTGTGCTGTAAGAAATGGAGAAATATATGATTTCAAAAAGATGTGAGAAGTCTTATCTGAATTGATGTGTAGTGAAGTGAGTAGAATCAGAAGACGAATTTATGCATCAACATTTTAAAAATGAACAATTTAGGGGGCTTTTATAAAATGATAAAGAATGAAATGAACAAAACCAAGAGAACAATTAATGTAATAAAAACACAGTAAAAACTGCAAGTTATAAGGACTATGATCAACACAATCATCCTTCATATCTACAGTGGATCATGATGAAATGTTCTATCCACTACTGAGACATGATGGATTTAAGATACAGAATGAAACACATAGTTTTATATAGAACCATCTATGGAATATGTTTTGCTTGACTATGTGTATTTGTTACAAGAAATTTGTTTTTCTTTTTCTTTTCAATGGGGTTGGGCATGAAAGGAAGGGAGAGAAAACAGATTTCTGTTTATTTTTTTTAAATAAATAATTAAATAGAGAGATGGGGTGGTGCTACAAATGTGAAATGTTGCATATACTTTCAGATGAGGTCATGCTATTTTTACAGTTACTTAACTGTTTTTCTTTGTTTCAAGAAATCTCTGACAAGTATGCGTAATCTACAAATGCATGTAATATAAACCAAAACAAATCAATAAGATTTTTAAAGAAATAAACTAATCTTTATAGATGGACTAAACTGTCTAATTCTTAACTCTAACTGCTCTGTTTTCCATTAATCTGCCACTATCACTGTAACTATGATAAATTGCATGGAATTAAAAGCCAGTTTATATTTTTTTCTTTATTTTGTGGGTTATAGTGGTCAGATAATTTCTTACCTAGTAAGTGATGCACCTCTTTTAGCCACACCAATCCTCTGATAGCTAACTTGGCATCCAGGGCCACATTTGAAACCTTCCTGGATTAGTAAACCTGCTTGAGTTCTACTTTCATAGCTTTTGAAAATACAAGGTCACTTCCATTCTACAGCAAAGTATCGGACCAAGAATTTTGTGGAGATGGATGATATATAGGTAAGTGATTTTACCATGTAAAATGAGTTATACACTTTTAATCTGCTGAGTGTAATCTAATTTGGCTTCCTAAAATGTCTGAAAATACTCATTCTATTTTTTATGTGGAAATTTTTCATCCTATTGATAGATTTTCAAGGAGGCCGATGTAACTGCCTATTTTGTTTAGTGTCATGAATAGATGACTTTCCCCCAAACCACACTAAGCTTTTGATATAAAGTTATCTTCTGAAAACCAAAAAAGAGAATAATTTGACACTGCTAGTGCTATCTTCAAGAATTTATGAAAAATAATTTAAAAGTCTACCTTTGGTTACCATAAACAGAGCCAGCTTGTGGAGTATATTGTTTCTCAAAATAATTGAGCTGGAACCCTCTCCCCCAACAAATTTTAAACCTAAAAGAACTATTTTTTTCCTTTTTTATTTATTTAATATTTATAGTTTTCAGCATTGATTTTCACAAGAGTTTGAATTACACATTTTCTTCCCATTTCTACCTTCCCCCCCCCCACTCCAAGATGGCATGTATTCTGGTTGCCCTGTTCCCCAGTCAGCCCTCCCTTCTGTCACCCCACTTCCCCCCATCCCCTTTTCCCTTACTTTCTTGTAGGGAAAGATAGATTTCTATGTCCCATTGCCTGTGTATCTTATTTTCTAGTTGCATGCAAAAACTTTTTTTTAACATCTGCTTTTAAAACTTTGAGTTCCAAATTGTCTCCCCTCTTCCCTTCCCACCCATCCTCCCTAAGAAGACAAGTAATTCAACATAGGCCTGGGGCCAGAAGCAACTGCAGCTGTAGTTCTGTAGCTGCACCACCTCCACTGCCTCCAGGGAAGTGGCGGAACAGCAAACTCCTTTCACTCTGTCCCTGCAGTTTTTTCCCACTAACCTTCTCTGTTGTCTTTGGTGTTTGTGGGTTGAGAAGTCTGCTAACTTCCACAGCTCACTGACTCAGGGTGCTAGGGCCTGTTCTGCCTGGCTCCCCGTCTGATTGGTCCAGGCGCAGCCCACACTGGGCCCTGCTCCCCTCTGCTCCCAGCTCCATGCAATAGACCTTACCCAACGACCATCCAGGATGTCCTGGGCTGGAGCCCTGCTTCCCTCTGCTATTTTGTGGGTTCTGCAGTGTTAGAATTTGTTAAGAGCCATTTTTATGGGTGTTTGGAGGGTCCTGAGGGAGAGCCCTAAGCAAGTCCCTGCTTTCAAGCCGCCATCTTGGCTCTGCCCCCCTAAAAGAACTATTTAAAGTAAGTTCCAATATAGTTTTCAAGTGAATAAAGACATTTGTTAATACTACATAAGGAAAAAAATATTTCCCCTATTTTAGGGAAATATAAGTGAAAACATTTTAGATAGGCCTTTAGGGTTTTAGAAATACCATAAAGTGGAGCATAATATGATTAAGTATGAATTATAACTTTATAAAAGTCAAATACAAGTTAGCACTGCCAAATAAGGTATCACTGCAAAGATAACAGTGTGCTAATTTACAACACATGTGTTAGACTTGCTACATAAAAGACAAACAACTGCTGAAAATTAAAGGGTATCTTCTACTTTTCCTTGGTCCACAATTTTACCTCCCTTATTTATTATACCTTCTCATCTGTTCAGCTTTGTATACTGTGTTTTTTCCTCAGAAAATGATTAAATTCTAGTGACATATTTATTTATTGTGTATCCTTATAGTGGCTACTCAAGGTAGTATGGAAAGCTCATTTTTATTCCAAGGATCAATAATCCCTTATGAGGGAAAGAGTTTAATCATCAGATCATTATCATCATAATTAACCACATCATTATTATGACTATGCGTGTTTATACAACACTTTGAAGTTTACTAAAAAAAAAGTCCTAAGGCTCTACCTTAATTTATCATCATAAATATAGAAATAACATGTTTTCCTTTTTAAAACTTAGGGCACAAGAAACAGGATACTCAAAACACAGAACAAGAATTCTTTGTTCACGCAGGCTTACTATTTAACTTTCTGACCTATTAACAGATAAAATGGAAGGGAAGAAAGTGTTATGTTTTGGGATACCCATAAACGAAGTCTGAATAAAGCCTCACATTGTCAATCGTATGGAGTCAACATGCGATGGAGAAAGCGTACCTTAAGAGATGAGAAGTTCACTGAGCTGTGAAAAAAGAGAATGGTATAAATATATCTGCATGAGGCAAGGCATATTTAGTCTGTAGAGAAATTATGAAGGATCTTAGTTTCTGATAAGATTATAAACCATGAGATACTAGATATCTCTACATATGTTAGAAAATGAATCAGCATAGAGGCTGTTCTGAGGAGAATAATGGATGTAGGAGAGAGTTTTATTAGGATATTTATACTGAGAAATTGTGTTTCAAGTATTAAATGACATAAAATGATATCAAATACAATGCATCACTTGGGATACATATTTGTCAATCATTTTTCAGTTGTGTCCGACTCTTTGTGACCCCATTTGGGATGTTCCTGGCAAAGATAGTAGAGTGGTTTGCCATTTCCTTCTTCAGTTCACTTACAAATAAGGAAACTGAGGCAAACAAGGTTAAGTGACTTGCTCAGGGTCATACAGCTAGCAAGTATCTGAGTTCAGATTTGAACTCAGGAAGATCAGTCTCTCTGACTCCAGATAAGGCGCTCTATCCACTGTACAACCTATCTGCCCCTGAGATATGTATAGATATCCATTAATCCAAAAAAGACAAAAAATCATTCTGATTAATTCTATGAATGCTCTTTGAAAATGAGACCTATAGATATTAAAATCTTAGTCATGTAAAGTTAACCAGGAGATTCATGTAGAGTTTATTATAATTTAGTTTCTATGAAATTTTGTCTGTGACTTTTAGAATAGTATTCAAACAGTTATAGATAAGACATAATATTTTCTGCTGGCAGAAACAAAAGCTTATTATAACAGGTAAAACATAATATCACACTCCTCGGGGTTGGGGTAGTGGGGAATGGCTCAGTGGAATCATTTGAATAGGCAAATGAACACAGAATGGTAGGAGTGGATTCTTTCTAAGAGGTCACAGGATAAGAATCAGCAAATATTCTCTCAAGGGGAAAAAAGACAACTATAAAATGGCATAATGAAATTGTCCGATCTTTTCATAATTCCGGTATGGTGATGGTACATAGTCCTTGGTACACAGACTCTGCACATGTGCAGCTTTCGGGACACTAAAGAAGAAACCCAAAAGATGCACATTCTGTCAGTTTATGTTTGGACTAGGTTTTATGGTACCCAAGGAATCTAGTGATTTTTAGGAGAGTGTATATCAATACATCTCTTAATTATAGAATTCAAAACTAAAATGTTTAAAAAAAAGAATTAACTGTTAGTTGGTCTTCAACAGAGAGAGGGAAAAAAAGGATAAGTAGGGAAAAACTCAAATATGAAAAAATATCCTAGCCAACAAAGGACTAAAATATCAAAATGACTTCTGCTTTTATAATTTAACACAGAAGATGTGACAAAAGGAAAATGACAGATGTGCATCAGGCAGCTAGATGGCACAGCAGACAGAGAGCCGAGCTTCAAAATTCAGGATCTGACTTCAAAATCTGCTTCAAACACTGTGTGACCCTGGACAAGTCACTTGACCTAGCCAAGCCTTAGATTCCTCATCTGTAAAATGGAAGTGATAATAGCACCTATCTCTCAGGGTTATTGTGATAACCAAATGTGATAACATTTAAAACACTTTCGCAGACCTTAAAATTATATAAATGCTGGCTATTACAATTTCGTGAAATATGATCCTGAATAGCTAACTCTAAACAAAATTATATTTTAGCTTTTATTTCATTATAAAACTAAGAATATGTTCCATTAAGGGTTCTTAACAAACAACGACATGATTAGAGTGTTCTAGGAAAATTGATCTGGCAGTGCTACACATTGGAATGAAAGGCACTGAATTTAAAGAAAGGAAAAGCATTGAGGATGCTTTTTATAATAGCCTAGGCATGAAATAAAGGTCTGAATGAAACTGGTGGTAGTGAGAATAGGGAAGGATCGACAACAATTAATATTTTTCACAAAAGTGCATATGGTTCTCATCCTAGTTTCTAGCACCTCTCAATCTAAGACAAACACTCTGATCCTCATGTACTTTGAATAATTCCAGGTAAATTATATGTGGCAGTCAAAAGAATACTAAACTTAGAGTCAGAAGCTAAAGTTCAGGTTCCAGTACTGCCACTGCCTCTTGCTATGTGTTACCTTGGGAAGCGACTAAACCTCTCTGACCTTCACTTTCCTCACCTATAAAGTGGGTATCACTATGTACCTCAAAGGTTTCTTTTGGCAAATATACACTTTCACAGTTCAAAGATCCATAATTTCATTGGTGTGAATTTCCCTTAATCAATGCCTCCAGATTCCCCTCTATGACGCTGACTGCCTTCATAACTGGACCTGCTATAAAACCACCCCACATTTTCACCTACATGTCCAGACTTTCTCCTATTATTCATATTCCCCAGGCCATCTCTCTCATTCTATCAGATTTGCCAAATGTTTAACCCCAACCAAGCTTAATTTGGCCTGTCCTGCTGCCACCCAGGTGCTCTTCTTGACATGTAATGGTCACTGTCTATAATAAAAGAATCTGCCTCTGTCCTGATTATTTCTTTACATGCAGATGCAAATTGTTTTCTTAAAGGGAAATTCTTTTGTCAGAAATACTTTTCTCATACTAAAAGTTGAGAGAAGAATGTGCATGGTTTTCTTTTTTTTTTCTTTTTTTTTAAACTAATTTCATTTCAGTTGGCAATAGAATATATATATCTGGTTTCAAATGAATCATTCTATATTTGATTATGACAAGGAGAAGCTATTGATAAGCTATAAAAAGTGGCCACCTTTCTTCTTTTGCCCTATTAATTAGAAGAGAACATTTTTCTTCTTAGAAAACCATATTGGTTATCTTTTTTAATGGCATAAAGTTTTCATTTTTTGAGCATACACATTTAGTTTTATTGAGGTTTTTGGTACATGTTTAGTTTTATCGGTTTTTTGTGTACACATTTAGTTTTATATAAAGGTTAGAATAACATTTGATACCATATACCATAATAAATTCAAAATGGTTTAACAACCTAAGTACAATTTGTCTTAAAAGTCTGCACAGCTATAAGCTTTAATATCTTTAAAATACACTCAGATTTTTGGGTTATCTTGTATGGCATGCCATTTTATGGTCGCATCATTTAAAAATCAGAAGGAATCTAGGTACCTTTCACAGCTATGCCTGGGGCAAGGTTGGGGGAAAGGAAGGAGTTCTTAACCAAAGAAAAGATAGATTAAAAAATTAAACAGACAATTTTGATCACGTGAAATTGACATGTTTTTACATGAACACAAGCAATTTAGGTAAGATAAGAAAGGAAGCTCTTGATTTGGGGAAAAACTCTTTGTATTATATTTTCTGATAAGGTTATGATATCCATGATACATAAGCAACTAACATGACTATATGAGACCAAGAGCCACCCCTCAAAGAATAAACTGGTCAAAGAATAAGAACAAACAATTCTCAACAGAATTCCAAATGATTAAGAACTATAGGGGAAACTTCCACATTACAAATAAGAAAAATGAAAGATGGCATAACATTATAGTCTATGTATAACATTGACTCTTTTATTTTTTATTCATATAAACTTAATCAGCTGGCTAAGTGTATATAGTCTGATAAATAGGTGATCATCTACCCGCTATAATTTGATGCCAAAGAAAAATTATGGAAGCTTTAATGTAGTAAGAAAAAATGTACTTAAATATGAATCTGTGTTTCTTTAAAAAGATAAAAAGTTTTTATTCATTTAAATAATGTTGGCAATAATAAGAAGAATTTCACAATCAGTAATCCAACAGTACATATTTGTGGTGCTGCTAAAAAAAAAAGAAATAGAGCCTTTGCAAACTGCCCTGTGATCTGTTATAGGAGTTTGACTCAGTACATCTTTCCCTGATTTGGACCCCAGCCCAACACTGAAGATTTACAGTTGGGAAGAAGAGAGTCCAGTGTTAGGAGCCCCACTAGGATGGATAGTAGGCGGAAGGAGATATATTCTAACTAGAGACAACTAGTGTCCAACAATGCTTTCACACAAACTTTAGAATATGTGGGAACCTGTCTACTAGGTCCAAAAGCTTTTAATTGAGCAAGCACACAGCCCCTGTGGTTGCCAGAGGTGAGGAAGTGATGTGGTTGCTAAACTGAGTGAGCGTTCAGGTTTTGCCACTCACTTGCTGAGACAAATCTCTAGATTTCTTTAGATTTCATTTTCCTCATGTACAGAATGAGGAAGTTAGACTGAATCTGGGCTTCTTAGCTGGTGGTTAAGTAAATGTGTGTGTGTGTGTGTGTGTGTGTGTGTATACATATATACATACATATATATATATATACATATATATATATATACACACACATAGAGACAGCCATATTTCAATATGGTTGGTTTTCTTTACATCCTATATATTTTATTTTATACACTTAAAAACATTCTCCTGAAAAGATGCCCATAGGCTTTACCAGGCTGGCAAGGAGTTCCACAACACAAAAATGGTTAAGAACCCTTGTACTAGATTATTACTAAGTTCTCTTCCAAACTGGAGTTATGCCATACATACAAACATAAACCCTGCCAATCTTCTCCCACGTACTTTCCTACTTCTCCCTCAATGACCCAACTAGCAAAAGGCAATCTTGAGCAGCTTCCCACTCCCACCCCCACCCTCACTTGGAGGTATCCTAGTTGCTGAAGGGAGTGAGGCAGCAGAAACCCAAAGCCATAAGGCCATGAACTTCCTCCAGCAGGAAAGAACAGGATCAAGGAGTAAGAGAGAAAGGAGACCCAGGATAGAAATCATGATACCAGGAAGGGTACAAGGCATAGGAACAATGAGCATTAAGGAATCACATGAGAATGCATATAAAGCGCTTTCTCCACCTTCAAGTACTATAGGAATGTGAGCTATTATTGGAATGCATCTGGTTGTGTTCATCTTTTTAAAAAGAGCTTATAGGATCATAGGCAGAGCTGTAAGGGATAGAAATGGTCCTGGGGTATATTGCTATGCTGAAATTTTTTCTCTTGTATTTATAATCTTGTAGACTTTCATTAACAATTCATTAGTGACTCAGAGGAAAAGGGGGGAGGGGAAGGAAAGACTTGGGAAAAGAAAGGGACGCCAGTCCAAACAAGCTATATATTGTTCCTTTTCAGCATAACTAGGTGATGCAGCGGATAAAATGCTGGGCCTGGAGTCAGGAAAATCTGAGTTCAAATCCAGCCTAAGAAATTCATCAGCTTATGTGATCCTAGGTAAATTACTTCAACCTCTATTTTCCTCAACCTCCTCATCTGTAAAATTGGAATGACAAAAGAGCAAATGAAATAATAATTGTAGAATGCTTAGAACAGTGCCTGGCACATAGTAAGCACTATATAAATGTGAGTTATTAGTACTGTTGTTGTTAGTACTGGGAAGTTAAGTAATTTGCCCAGGGTCATGTATCAGAGGTGGGTCTTCAATCAATGTTTTTCTAGTTTTAATACTCTCTCTCTCTGTGTGTCTCTATCTCTGTCTCTGTGTGTCTCTCTCTGTCTCTGTCTCTCTCCCTCTCTTTCCTTTCCTTCCTACATCACCCTGCCACTCAGTTCACTTAAAGTATAGTGCAGAATAAATCCTTGTTGATAAACTGATTTTATTCTCAACAAAATTCTGCTTGAAGAAATAATCTCAATATCCTACAGAATATGTTGCAGTGGGATTTTACCTAGAATCAATCATTTAATAAGTATTAAATGCTTACTGTGTGCCAAGCACTGTGCTAGGGGCTTTGCATACAAACACAAAATTGAGACAAACTCTGTCCTCAAGAAGTTTCCGTTCTACCAATATCATAGAACCGATTGGCTTCTTGTGATTCATGTAAAGAAATGTGGTTAAGGAAGAAGTCATATGACAGAATTGCATCTTTGTTTAGAGTAGAATAATAATCATTGGATTTGCTCATTCACTCCATCTCAAGAACATTTTATTTTAATATACCTAGACTTCTATTCATCAGTACAATTGCTTAAGGGAATACTTTTATCATCTCCGAATATTAAAAGCCTTGAAATGACAAAAATAAAAGGAAAAAGTATATTTAGCTAAGGCAGCTTAAGTTTCAAAATTATTATATATTAGTCATGGAAGGTTTTTTTTAGACACAGCCTATGTATTATAGGCATCTACTTATTTCTTGGGACACATACACAAAGACAGTTGTGAAGATTCTTTTTTTTTAATTTTTTTTTAATTTTTAGTTTACAACAATCGGTTCTACATAATTTTGAGTTACAGATTTTCTGCCTTCTCTCCCCCCCTCCCTCCCCAAAATGGCATGGAATCCCATATAATTTCCATGTATAACTTTGCATTGAATTAATTTACACACTAGTCAAGTTATGGAGAAGAATTATGACCAATGAAATGAATCATAAGAAAGAAGAAACAGGACCAAAAAAAAAAACCAACCCAAAAACAAAAACAAAAGAGAGAAAAAGAAAAAAAAAGGGGGATGAGGGAAAGGCTAGCATGAAGTGTTCCTCAATCTGCATTCATACTTCATAGTTCTTTCTCTGGATGTAGATAGCATATTCCACCATGAGTCCTTTGGAGTTGTCTTTGTACCTTGTGTTGCTGAGATGAGCAAAGTCTGTCGGGGTTAGTCCTCACAGAATCCATATATCTGTGGTTGTGTATAATGTTCTTCTGGCTCTGCTCCGCTCACTCAGCATTATGTCATGTAGGTTTTTCCAGGTTGTGATGAAGTCCATATCATCCCCATTTCTTATAGCACAATAGTATTCTATTACCTTCATATACCACAGCTTGTTCAGCCATTCCCCAATTGATGGGCATCCCTTTGATTTCCAATTCTTAGCTACCACAAAAAGAGCCGCTATAAATATTTTTGTATGCATGGGTCCTTTTCCCACTTGTGTGATCTCTTTGCGATACAACCCTAAAAGTGGTATTGCTGGGTCAAAGGGTATGAACATTTTTATAGCCCTTTGGACATAGTTCCAAATTGCTCTCCAAAATGGCTGGATCAGTTCTAGTTGTGAAGATTCTTATGAGGCTTTTTATTTTTGTTAAAAGAAAGTAGTTATCCTTTGTAACAAAGATTTTTTAAGTGAGAAAAAATTAAGCAAAATTAGTATGATATTACATACAGTGTTCCACACCTATGGACCCCCACTTTTCTAAAGGAAGAGGAGAAGGTGTTTTCTCACATCTCTTCTTTGGGGCCACAATTTTTATTTATAATTCCCTAACATCCATTTATATTGTTTTGTGGTTGTCCTTTCCATTTTCATTGTTGTAGTCATTGGGAATATTGCGTTCCTATTTAGTCCCTTCCCTCCAAGACTATCTCCAGAATGTCCTGTCTATAGACTGTGAACTTCTTGAGGGCAGGGACTCTTTTGCCTTTCTTTGTATCACAAGTGCTTAGCAAATTATCTGATATAGAGTAGGTGATTAATAAATGCTAGTTGAACACCTGAATTGACTGACCTTGTGATTTTATTTTGTATCAGTTCATGTGGTCCTTTTCAAGCTTCTCTGTATTCATCATATTCATCATTTCTTTTTTTTTATTTCTTTTAGATATCTTCTCTTCATCCTCAACTCACCCTGTGTCTGCTCTCTCTCTTTTACATATATATATATACACATACATACATATACACATAGATACATACATACATTCACATTCACTTATATATATACTTAAACATATATATATATATATGCATATATATATATATATACATGCATATTCCCTTCAACTACCCTAATACTGAGGTCTCATGAATCATACTCATCATCTTTCCATGTAGGAATGTAAACAAAACAGTTCAACTTTAGTAAGTCCCTTGCAATTTCCGTTTCTTCATTACCTTTTCATGCTTCTCTTGATTCTTGTGTTTGAAAGTCAAATTTTCTATTCAGTTCTGGTCTTTTCACTGAGAAAGCTTGAAAGTCCTCTATTTTATTGAAACTCCATATTTTGCCTTGGAACATGATACTCAGTTTTGCTGGGTAGGTGATTCTAGGTTTTAATCCTAGCTCCATTGACCTCCGGAATATCGCATTCCAAGCCCTTCGATCTCTTAATGTAGAAGCTGCCAGATCTTGGGTTATTCTGATTGGGTTTCCACAGTACTCAAATTGTTTCTTTCTGGCTGCTTGCAGTATTTTCTCCTTGATCTGGGAGCTCTGGAATTTGGCAACAATATTCCTAGGAGATTTCTTTTTGGGGTCTATTTGCGGAGGCGATCGATGGATTCTTTCAATTTCTATTTTGCCCTGTGGCTCTAGAATATCAGGGCAGTTCTCCTTGATAATTTCTTGAAAGATGGTATCTAGGCTCTTTTTTTGATCATGGCTTTCAGGTAGTCCAATAATTTTTAAATTATCTCTCCTGGATCTATTTTCCAGGTCAGTGGTTTTTCCAAGGAGATATTTCACATTGTCTTCCATTTTTTCATTCCTCTGGTTCTGTTTTATAATATCCTGATTTCTCATAAAGTCACTAGCTTCCACTTGCTCCAATCTAATTTTTAAACTAGTATTTTCTTCAGTGGTCTTTTGGACCTCCTTTTCCATTTGGCTAATTCTGCCTTTCAAGGAATTCTTCTCCTCATTGGCTTTTTGGAGCTCTTTTGCCATTTGAGTTAGTCTATTTTTTAAGGTGTTGTTTTCTTCAGTGTATTTTTCAGTATTTTTTGGGGTCTCCTTTAGCAAGTCATTGACTTGTTTTTCATGGTTTTCTCGCATCCTTCTTATTTCTCTTCCCAATTTTTCCTCTACTTCTCTAACTTGCTTTTCCAAATCCTTTTTGAGTTCTTCTATGGTCTGGGGCCAGTTCATGTTTTTCTTGGAGGCTTTGGTTGTAGGCTCTATGACTTTGTTGTCTTCTTTAGGCTGTATGTTTTGGTCTTCTTTGTCACCAAAGAAAGAATCCAAAGTCTGAGACTGAATCTGGGCGCGTTTTCGCGTCCTGGCCATATTCCCAACCAACTAACTTGACCCTTGAGTTTTTCAGTGGGGTATGACTGCTTGTAGATTACAGAGTTCTATGTTCTACGTTTGGGGGGGAGGTGCCAGCTCTATCAGAGCCGCACTCCTCCTTCCCCAAGGACCCCCAGTCCAGACTGGGCTCAGATCTTCGGCAGGCTGTGCACCCCTGCTGTGATCCGCCACTTAATTCCTCCCACCAGGTGGGCCTGGAGCCGGAAGTAACAACAGCTGTAACTGCCCCACCTCCGCTGCCCCCGGGGCTGGAAGCCGAACCAGGAACTCCTTCCACTCCCGCAGCTTTTCCCACTAACCTTCTCCGCAGTCTTTGGTGTTTGTGGGTCGAGGGGTCTGGTAACTGCCGCGGCTCACATATTCAGGGCGCTAGGGCCCCCTCCGCCAGGCTTCTGGTCTGGATCGTCCACGCCGCTCAGGCTGGGCTCTGCTCCACTCCGTTCCCAGCTCCCAGCTCCCAGCTCCCAGCTCCGTGTGGAATAGAGCTCACCCAGAGACCATCCGGGCTGTCCTGGGCTGGAGCCCTGCTTCCCTCTGCTGTTCTGTGGGTTCTGCCGTTCTAGAATTGGTTCAGAGCCATTTTTATAGGTTTTTGGAGGGACTTGGGTACGGAGCTCACTCTAGTCCGTGCTTACCAGCCGCCATCTTGGCTCCGCCCCCCATTCATCATTTCTTATAAAACAGTAGCATTCCATTACATTCCTGTGCAACAAATTGTTTAACCATTCCCCAATAAATGTGCTTTGTTTATAATTCTTCGATACCATTATAAATATTTGGCTACATATTGGGGCTCTCTTTTTAAAAATTACCCCCTTGAAGTAAATGCCTAGCAGTGGAATCTCTAGACCAAAGGGTATGGACCTTTTTTTTAGCCATCCTATTTACATGATTCCAAATTGCCTTCCAGAATGGTTGTACTAGTTTACAATTCCACCGGCAATGCATTAGTGTTCGTGTCTTTCCACAAAATTTTCAAAAAGCATTTATTATAATTGTTTGAAATGCATTGATTCTTTTTATCTAGAATGACAGCATGCCTAAGAAGGAAGAGACTTTAGTGATCATTTGTTCCAAATCTCTTACTTTATAAATGAAAAGTAGAAGCCAAAAGAAGTCAAGTGTCATAGGGCCTAGAAGGAAATAATACTTTGTAGGAATGAGCCTCATAAAAGGCAAGCTACTCAGAAATAGCAAAAGTCTGATTTTAAAACTATGTATGTTCAGCTGCCCTGCTTGGCTCAAGGCCTGCTGTAAAATGCTGGCCACCATGTATAGGTGTGTTTAAAATCTCTCAGCAAGCAGAGGATTTCTAGGGGAATATCTGGGAGCTCCGCAACAACCTTGCTGGCTGACCTTGCTCTGCTTCCAATCCTTCTCCCTTTTTACTCCCCTCCCCCTTTTACAGACTTCAGGTCTTGTAGTATATTCTTCCCCAAGTTATAGACTCTATATGGTTATTGATTAACTACCCAGATTGTCTGATTCAGGGCTCTGTGCTGGTAAAACTATGGAGCTAATTCCATTCTGGAAAGAAAAACAACTCTTTCTTTTTCTTTTAAACTATTTTTTTTTGCTTTGTTTTGGCAGGGCAATTGGGGTTAAGTGACTTGCCCAAGGTCACACAGCTAGTACATGAGTCAAATGTCTGAGCCCGGCTTTGAACTCAGGTCCTCCTGACTCCAGGGCCGGTGCTCTACTCACTGTGCCACCTAGCTGCCCCAAAACAAGTCTTTCATAACAAAAACCCAGCATCCTTAAACTTAACCATCCTTATAGTCAGTAAGTCAATCAATCAACAAGCTTTATTAGGTGCTGGAGTACAATTAATCAAAAGGGGGAGTGGGTGAAAGAGCATGGATATTCAGTTTACCTCATTATCACTACTTTAAAGTTATTTAAAATTTATATAGATTAAACTCAATTCAACAAATATGGATTTAGCATCCATAATGGGCATGGCATTGTGGTTGGCCCTGAGTGATTTAGTAATGGGTCGCTAGCTTCAGGGAACTTACCACCTTGTAGGTAAGGATTAGGTAAAGAATATAAAGTCATTTGAGCAGAGCAGAGATACAAATGCTATGACAGACTGGAGAGGCAGAAATTGTCCCCTACTAGGGGAAAAAGGGAAAGCCTCATTGAGGACATAGTATTAGAGTTGGACCTTGAAAGATGGGTAGTCTATCAAGAAAAAGGGAAATAAGGGGACATAGGGAGTGCATAACAAGGAACTATGAGCAAAATATCCTACTGATGACAATCACATGGCATGATTGTTATTTCAATATTTAGTACAATTTGCTGTCAAGGCAACAACTCAGTTTCTACTAATTCCAGCTCTTCAGCCAAATAATTCTATTCAACTTAATATCCTTGACCCCTCATCCTTACTCACCCCTCTCTTCATATATCAGTTACTAAATCTTGTCATTTCAGATTTCTCTACACTTCTCATAAACATCCCTTTCTCTTCACTCACACTTACCCCTACTAGTTTAGGTGTTCATTACCTCTCATCTGGACTATTGCAAAAACCTTCTAATTGGACTCCCTGAATTGTCTACCCCCTCTTCCAGTCCATCCTCCACATAGTGGCCAAAGGGATTTTTCTAAATGTAAGTCTCGCCATATCCAACACCCCTTTACAAACACATACACACACACTCACACACACTCCATAAAGCCCAATGTTCCCTTTTACCTCTAGGATCCAATATAAACTGCTCTGTTTGGCCTTTAAAGTTCTTCCCATCCTGACCCCTCCCTATTTTCCCAGGCTTCTCACATATTACTCTCTTTCATACACCCATACTACTCTCTTTTTCTCACTCTCAAGCATGCACTCAAGGCAACTCGATCGGATCTTGAGAGGCACTATTCAATTTTCATTGTGAGCATTTACACCTTGGAAGTTATTAACAGCTACAAATCATAGCTTGATTTATTGTTTTGTTTATTTTTAGACTTAAGAAAGTGATGGAGAAAATGTTAATAAAGGTAAAAGTGTGTCTCGTATATTGTTTTTCTGAGAGTCAATTGTTTAAACATTTACCAGCACACCATTGAGTCATTCCTGACCTTCCTCCTCCCATCTCAGTGTGCCCTGACTGTCTTCTTATTGCTTGGATTTCTCTCCTTCCTAATCTCAGCACCATAGCATCTCTAGCTTCATTTAAAACTCAACTCAGTTATTACCTTCTGCAGGGGACCTTTCCCAAATCATCTTTCACCATCTTCTCCCAGCTCCTACTAGCTTTCCTTTAAGGCTATTTTTTTTTTGCCCTGTGTGTCTCTTGTGTGCATATTTTATTTCCCCCATTCAAATAAAAGTTCCTTGAGGGCACAGCCTGCTTTTTAGGTTCCTAGTAGAGAGTATTAGCGAAAAAGTGAACCTTAGATATTATCTCCAACCAACCTTTCCATTTTACAAATGAGAAAACTGAGGCCCTAGCAAGTTAGAGATTTGCCCGGGACCATGCAGTTAGCTTCAGAGCTCAGACTCTCTTACTCCTATTAATTAAGGTGCTTGGACTCTCTTACTCCTCTTAATTAAGGCTCAGTATCTCTTACTCTTATTTTAGTGCATTTCCCCCAACACCAAATTGGCTATATGCTAAAATAGAGACCCTAGAAAGGTGCTGAGCTGTCAAGAGTACCCCATCCCTTATTATAGACTTTTTGCTCCCTTAGCTATTGCTTGTTTATAACAATGAGCTGATATAAGCTTTGTCAGGTTGACAAGGTTGAATTAGGCTTCATGACACTGTGAAAACTGAGATGGGTTCCATAAATTTTCTTGAACCAAGCAAAGGCATTCAAAGTCAGTCCCACTGACCTTAACAGCCACTCCCCAAATTGGCATCCTTTTTAAAAATCGCCTTGCAATGGTTACCATAGCCACAAGATGGCACACACATATATTGGTTTACCTTAAAATGAATGGGTGAAAGGGAGGAAAAAGTCACCTGTAAATAAGTATGGCAAAATAAACAATGAACCCCATTATAAGGCAGCTATGATGTGAAGAATTTGACTTTGGTGAGTTAAAAAATCGAGAAAAGCAGTAGAAGTAATCTCTTGCTCGAACTACGGTATATTTCCTCTTCATCTGGATTAAACCCAAAACCCTAGTAGTAAAATCATTTAAGCAGGATCAGATGAAGGGATAGAGGAAATGTGCGGTAGTAAGAGGGAAAGGTATTGGTACCAGAATTGTGATTTTATTGGCATAGGGACTTCCCAAGTAAGGAAGCTCCCTCTACCCATTTTGAACCTTCTCTGTCATTTATCATTGTAAAGAGTTACCCAGACTCTCAAGGGTTAAGTAACTGGCCAGTATGTGTCAGAGACAGAAACTGAAGCCAAGTTTTGTGATTTATGATGCCTGCTCTCCATCTACTATGGCATGCTGCCTCTGAGAAAGAAAACTCTATTTTTAGCTTTTCACATATTTATATTAATTTCTGGGATTAGACTATAAACTCCTTGAAGGCTAAAGGTAGATTTTATTCTTGTTTGTGTCCACAGTATAACCCAATAATGCAACTTGTTTTAGCATGAGCTAAATATATTTTACTTTGATTCATCCCTTTGATGTTGCTTCTTCTAAAAACAGTTGCATTGATTTTTTTTGTTTTTACAACAAAATCATTTTCAGATATACCCCACCACTCCAACCTTCCCATATAACAAAGAAAAAAAATATTCATTCACAAAGCTGAGATATCGGTGTTATCTGATAGTAATGCAACATTCCATACCTAATTCCTCCCCCCACCTCTGTAAAAAAAGAATTTTCCTGATTATTAAAAAACATTTTCCCCAAATATTTTTAGAATGTTGCAAGATAAAAAGGAAAGCATCACAACAACCTTTCAGTGATTGCACGATTTCCAAGCATACCTATCGAATGTTGCAGCAAGTTTAACAACATTTTCTATTTTCAGTGATTGACATGTCCCATTGAAAACAAAGCAAAAACCTAGATTAGGAAGTCAATCACTATTTGGATCCCCTGGTTCTAGATATGTTTCTCCAGACAAGGTCAAATAAGAAAGTATACTTTCTGTCCTTCTCTCTGGCTGACAATCTGTTGGTTACAATGCAAGAACACGAGGACTCAAATAGATTTTTCTGACACAGAGTGCCATCTGGCACCATGCATGCTCATCAGTGTTGTTCCTGCACCTTGCTTTTTCTGAACTATGGATGACATAATCATAGGTTTGTCACTTCGCAGTAACAGCCTGTGAACTCCTGGCTGTTCAGAGCAGATTGGTGCTTTTGATATCTGATGCAGAAGTGAAGCTCTACAAGCAACTCTGAGAGAATCTGCCTGAGCAATGACTCCAAGTGCGGTTTCCAGTTCTCCAGGAGGAATTTTAGTATCTGTTCCCAGATTTATTTGGTAGTTTAACCAAAGTGTCAAACTGATTAATTTAAAGAATTCTATTTGAATGGATTTGAAAACTCAGTATTGTTCTCAAGGTCATACACAGTACTACCGAGGTCTCAGAAATAATGTTGGGTAATCCAAGATATAAATTCCATTCCATAAATATTTTAAAATTTGCAAAAATTTAAATACAGCTGTGTATGGGGCCAGGGAGGGACCTTCAGCTAGAAGCTAGATATTTTCAGATAAGATAAGGCCTCAATTTATCACACTGTGGTCATGGCCTTGTGTTATATTCAATAATCCAGAGGATCTGTGATTTTATGAATGCAGTTATTCCTTCTCTTAATGCAAATCTCAACTAATTTATCCATCCATGCTCATCATGTAAGATTCTGATTCATGTCATCTCATAAATTTTCCACAAAGAATCCAGCCATCAAGCCAGGGAAATTCCTCATATTCCTCTGACATTGCACAGATACATATGGAACAGGTAGTCTGGCCATCAGTTGTATGCCCTCTTCACTATGTGAGCTGCTCAAACTGGATAGGCAAAGAGGGAGGTCATACATTTCTCTGATGATATCCTTAACACCACTTCTCTGGGAAAATTGCTTGGATGCAATGTATTGCAGTCTTCTTATGCTCACCATTTACTTCTCCATTAAGGTGAAAAAGAAATCAGGCATATCATGTGTGTTGATGTTTACTTTTTATGAGCTAATCTCATGTTAATGAACAGCTATGTAAATTGTTATGGTCTTGGTGAGGCTTAGCCAAAGGGTAGTGAGTTTTCAATTGATGCTCACATGACCTTCCTAATGTTTCTCAAAGATGATCAGTTCTAATGTGTTCTAAGACATCACATCTCTTTATTTGTACTGTGTCCAAGTGATTGGATATTATTACTTGTGACCCAAATAAGAACTGAATTCACATCTTCACAGATATAAAGGCATATTCAATTCAATTCCAAATTAACAAGAATTTATTAAATGCTTACTATGTGCTAAGCACTGTGCTAAGATCAGGGAGACATAAAGCCAAAAGTTAAATGTTTCCTATCCTCATGGAGTTTATCTTCTCCTGATCATTGTGGGGAGAGACAGCATGTGCATGAATAATGCCTTTGGGATTTTGTTTCCCATGATCCCTCTTCCCGTAGAGTTCCGAAATCTTCTGTGATTCTGACTGTGGTGCCTCAGGATTTGAAAGCTTTCTTTCTAGCTGTTCAGGGAAGTGAGAGAATTTGAAAGTTTTTTTAAAAAAAAGAAGCAAAGAGTTTTTATGCTAAAAAAAGCAGTAATAAAAAGCTGTTTTTTTCATGTTCTGCTTCTGTCATGAATATCTCAGGATAAATTTTCTAGTAATTTTCTGGTATCCAGTCATTTTCAATCTATAATAAAATGGAAAGCAGAGAAAGATCTTGAGGCCAATCTCATTAAAAGAACTTAAGTTCCACTGTATTTCTCCAACATTTTTGTAGTGGTGGTTAAAGATATGCTAACTATCGAAGTGCATGCAAAGGAGGCAGAGTCTAGTACCTGAAAAAAAAAGGTGAGATGTATAGTGATGTCTTTTTAAAAAACCATTAGGCTAAATAATGCTGTTTAACTAACTAGGGTTTTTGTTGTTTTATTGTTTTGGTACCTTTGAAAAGCTAATTGGAGAAAATCAGCAAAAATAGTAATCCCCAACATTTTAGTGATAAGGAGTTTCTTTTTATATCTTTTAGGTCTCAGTAGCACCAGAGCCATTACTAGGGAATTTTTGTGTCTGGGCAAGCAGAATGAAACACTTCTCAATTCAACTTTGTAATTAATGACGTGAAAATGAAGTAATACAAATTCAGCTCAGTGGAAGGAAGATTAGTAACAGTAATAACTTCTACCTGCTAAAGGAGTGATACATTTTTGTACCCCAAAACAAAGCTCCAGTCATTCCATCGTACTTATGGTTTCTGATGATGGCTAACATGGAATTGTTGGCTACATTGAAAGTGTAACTACTGAGAGGAGTAAGAGATACTAAGAATCAATTGTTTACCAGGGGTACTGGGACCTAAAATTGCTAAATTACTGGTGGATGGAAAGGGTGGCTATGGATCATTCTTTTCTATCAAACCGGAATCCTAAGAAGCTGGGGGGTGAGGGGTGAGGTTGGCAGTGGCATCTGGCTTAGGGATCTTCCTCATACAAATCTGGCACTTATATATACAACTCACTTGATATTCCTAATATGTTTCCTTGTATTATTATTAGAATAGAGTGCTGGATTGAGCTTTCTGAATTCAAATCTGGCCTCAAACATTACTAGCTGTGTGACCCTGGGCAAGTCACCTAACCCTGTTTGCCTCAGTTTCCTCATCTGTACAATGAGCTGGAGAAGAAAATGGTAAACCACTCCAGTATCTTTGCCAAGAAAACCCCAAATAGGGTCACAAAGAGTTGGACATGACTGAAAATGTCTGAAGAACTCTTCTCCCAATTAAATAGCTCCCTCCTTGAAGTCAGGCACAGGACTGTAGTTTTATATTCCCTATGCCTAATGAAACGCCTACACTTAGTTGGCCTTAAGTAAGTGATTGTAGGTGATGATTGGCCAGGTAAGGCTCTAAGGTCTTTTGTTTGGTGAATAAGTGCAATGTTGTTATTTTGTGGGGCGGGGCATGAAGTGAGGAGAAGAAGGCAAAAAGGAGTTTGAAATGACTCCCACACATTTATTTTATGTTCAGAACTTGCAGCTGGGACTGCAGCTGAGTCTTTTTGCATTTATTCTTTATATCTAAATAGTATGGAGGGAGTTAAATTCCAATCAATGAGTCCTACCTAGCCACAGAATTATAATTTTGGAATCCAGAAGTCCAACTCCTATCAAAGGATTGTGTGGTTGTTGAACTGCAGACAGATGCATGTTTTCACTGTCACAAAATGCCAGCAAAATGTGCTCGATCTGCAGAATTTCCAGAGCTTTCCCAAGAAAATTGACCTTAAAAGACCATTAATTTCCTAGGGGCACTAATTAACCTTGTGAACTGAGTTTTTATATGGAGTTTTGTGGCCTTGTGGATCCTCAATAATGGCTTTTGACCGCACACTTATAGAAGAAAATAGCAGTACAACATGCTGCCCATATTGCCTCATTTTCTCACAGCAAAAATGTGCTGAGCAAATAACAAACATCCACATCTAAAATTTCACCAAAAACAATACTGGTCTCCTTTTTGTGATGATTTTCATCTCTTTTACAAATGCAGCCATGAAAAACAAAGCTACTTCAAAAAACAATTCAAAATTCTGGGCCTTGTTTGGAGAAGAATGAGAATAAAGACAAATACAGATTGCAATCATCATGGAGGATGGTTGGGTATTTACCCAATGACTCCTGGCAATCATTCCTTAAAATAATTTTTAACTGTGTTCTACCAAGGTTACTATTATACTCCCTACTCTTTGCCTAAATTACTAAGATTCAACCAGTCAGTGTTTTCTTTTAAGGATCAACAGTCAAAGACTCCTTAGGCAAAAGGAAATCAGTGATTCTAAGTTAGGTAGGAGTCCAGACTGGAAACTCTCTGCGGAGTAGGAAGGGGTCTACAGTGATGACCTGAGGGACCTGTTGGGCACTGCCTTGATGGAGTTGTGAGGGAGCTGAAAACAACATGCTAAAGAATCTAACAAATTGCCCCCGATGTGAGAAATAACTTATTCAGGCTCAGGAGGGGTGGAGATAAAAGAAATAAAGTTTATTAATATAACTGCAGGGGCAGGTACCTCATAAAATAGACACATCCCTATAGAAACAAAAGCAAGCCTAAATATCTATACCCAACCACAAAGTCCCTCCCCTGTCTCCCCACTGGCTGGATCACACAGGGGGTACAATTTTCAGATACGTCTACTACATAGTTCCCCTAACATGTTTCCACCTTTTACGACATACATTGTATGATCATTAAAATGAATCTTTAGCTCTCCCAGAGGAGAAGTTAATATTCATAAGCTTATTACACATGAGCATTCTAAGCAAGACTTAACCTTTACTTAGCCAACTTCCAACCTCAAAGCAAGATAAAAACCAGTTGGATCCTTGCTTTGCCAGTTATCGTATGTGTGAAACACAACTCCTTCCTTATGTCTCCCATTCTGCTGATTGTTATTCTGAATTTATAGAAACAATTCTCCGTTAGATCTTTCAATTTCTCTCTTCTGGTAGAAGATAATCTAGTACTAATCTATGTTGACAGTGTCTTCTGTAATCCATTTATTTTCTTGCATTTGCCACAAGTCAAAGGACTTTCTGGTATGAATGGATCCCCTAGATTTCATAAATCATATATTACATAATTTCTGTGGAAACAAAAGTTTTAATCATTCCTCTCACTGAACATGCAGCTCTGAAAGTCTAGAACTAAAAGCACACTAACCTGTAACGGTGAGAAGCACTAGAGTGAAGTTTATCTGAAAAACAGCAAAGATACCTGAGGCAAGCAGTGGTTATGGAGGCAGAGTGTGGCTAATCCACAGGAGAGTGTCATCTTTGGGCTGGACCAGTGGGGATGGGGGCAGGAGCTGTTTTACTGGAAGCTTGCTTAGAGCCTCTTCTGGTGATAGTTGAGAACGTCAAGGAGCTGCCTTGCAAGCTGTTCCAGAAGCAAATGAGAGCAGCCTCTTTCCTTGGGTCTCCTTGCAAGCACAGGTTAGGTGCCATAGAGCTGCTCCAATAGCAATTCAAGGCACCTCTTCCTCCAGTGTGTTCAGAGTAATGGTCCTCTTTATCTCCTGATTTATTTCTCTTTCCACACTGAAGCAAGAAAATATGAAAAGAATTATTTTGAGTGTTTAAGAACACTTTTATTTCATGGCTTCTTCTGTAAGGGTTTGTTAGTGTGGTTTAATTATATGTCTTTAGTTTTTCTGAAGATATCATTACTTTATAACTAGCATTGTGCCAAAAGGCACTCAAATTGAGACTATCTTTCCCTTTCCATGTGTTGAACACAGGATAGTATTGGGCCTCCAATGGGAAATCAAAGACCACAAATATGTTGAAAGTCATGTAGACCTCTCACCATTATCCTACACCCTTTCCTTGTCTTTCTCTGCATGTTCTCCATCATCTCATCAGCTCTTAATCATTTAATTTTCATGTCTATGAAGATGACTCCCCAAACTACATATGCAGCCCTTGTGTCTTTTTGACATTCAATATGATACCTCCAATGGCTGCTTGACATATTCACCTAGATTTCCTAATGGCATCTCAAACTCAACATGTACAATATAGAATTCTCTAGGGGTTCTCAATCTTTTCTGTGTGCGTGCGTGCGTGTGTGTGTGTGTGTGTGTGTACCCCTTTGGCCATTTGGTGAAGCCTATGGAACTCTTCTCACAATTATGTTTCAAAAGCATACCACAAGATGTATAGGATTACAAAGAAAACCAATTATATTAAAATACAGTTATAAAAATGCATATTTTAAAAAGTCACAGTCCCCAGGTTAAGAACCCTTGCTCAAAACATACTCTTCTGAACAACCCTACTTCTGTCAATATCAACACTGTCCTTTCAACGAACTTGGTATGTAGCAGCAGCTTAATAAATGCTTATTGGTTGATAGAAAATATGAATAATGGTTTATACTCAATTGTTCATCCATCGTAAGCAATAATCTCTATGCCCTAGTCAAAATTAGACTATATTTGATACATAATTTCCCCTTCGCCATTCAACACATCCAATGAATACCTCTCTTTTATAGTCATATCCACTCTACCAGTACTAGACTGTTAAAACTCAGGTACTAACTTTGCCCAAAAGTTCAATAAGAAGTCAGATTTTTCTGGATCTCTGCATCACTCTGGACATTTTTTGTAGCAAATGATCGAAGTACTAACTTCTCAAAACTATTACTGGACCAGTTCTTCCTCAGGCCAACAACACAGTGATGATACAGAGCCTGGTTCATTTTTTATTTTGAGTTGCTGAAAGGCAATATGTAGTCATAGAACCATGAGGATGAGATCAGATACCTTGAAGTTATGATTGTATGAAGCTATTTTCTTGTTCAGCACCAATAGTCTCATTCTCTCTCCAGTAGCTTGCCCTTAAAATTCTTGAGTAGTGATTTAAAAAGGTTTGGGGGGAATTATTTTTCATGAAGCTGTTTTTCTCTTTTCTACTTCAAATATAATTTCTGCTCTATACCCCACAAAGACATATTATCATAAAGATTTAAATGAAAATAACTTTTTTTTTCAAAAACCAAATCTTAAAGTCTGGGGATCAATATCTTAGAGAGGTTTTTCATAACAATAACTAGTATTTCTATAGCATTGTAAGGTTAACAAAGTGCTTTTCATATGTTTTCTCATTTTATCCGTACAACAAACCCACGGAGTAGGTACTATTATTATATCCCCATTTTCTTGATGAGTATATAGAGGTCAAGTGATTTTCCCAGGGTCACACTTAATAAATAAATATCTAAGGCAGGATTTGAATTCAGATATTCTTGAGCCCAAGCCCTTCACTCTATCCATCATACCACCTAGCATCCCATAAATATAATTTAGCTTTTTCCATCACTCAAATTTTTGTGGGCATCATTGTGATAATTATTTCATTTTCCACTGCTATTTGAAACATCGATAGATCCTCAGTACTTTCTTTTGGACTAGAACAGGGCAACCTGGCCTTTGCCTCAGGGAGCTAAAATTAAGGGGGTACTGATGGGATGTAAATTCTTTTGGTAGCATGCAAACAACTGAACTTAACATCTAATTGGCAGAAATGATCAAAATAGTAAGCTTCCAACTGTCCTGTATTTTCTTCCACTAGTCTGATAGACTAGTGGCCATGTTCAAACACTTGTATCTTGTTTTGCATATTTAGTCCATTTTGTTAGCCACATTCAAACACATAAAGGACTCCTCACTGAGACTTTTTCACATCCAATGTGTTGAGCCTTTTTCTCTAAAATACCTAGTGCTCTTTTTTCAATTAACAAATACTTATTTTCTCTCCCTCCCATATCCCTTTACCTGGCTGGGGGAGAAAAGACCCATAATAAATGAGAACAGTCAAGCCATATTGCTATATTGGCCACATTCAAATGTATGTATCTTGGGTGGCATGCTTCTTGATCAGTCTTTTGGAATTTTAGTGGTCAATGCATGGATCAGAGTTCTTAAGATTTTCAAAGTTGTTCATTTTTATAATATTGTTGTTATATCAGAAATTATTCTCCTGGTTCTGCTCACTTCCCTTTGTATCAGGTCCTCCTTTTTTAATTAAAACACATTTTTCTCTCTCTTCCTTCAGGATCCGGCTCTAAAACCAACCTTCCCTCTTCTCACCCCTAAATTCCCATGATAGAGCAGTGTCCCTATGTCCTTGGGTTTCTGAATCCCTATCTCAAACTGTTTGTCTTAAAAAGTTAATGTGAGAAGTCTTTAGACTATGTTGTTTTCCCAGGTCATACTCTATGAGTTTTGCCCTAGGCAAAACACTATTTGTACCTCTGATAATGCCAGTGATGCAAATCGTAAGGCATCCATGCCAAAGTTATCCTTTGTGACTCTTGTCCATTTCAATACAAAAGATCAATCAAAAAACATTTATTAAATACCTACTGTGTGCCTGGCACTATGCTAACCACTGGAGATACAAAGACAAAAATAGAAAAAAATCTCTGCTCTCAAGGAACTTCTGTTCTAAACATGGAGGCATTTTGCAATGTATATAATGCATATGCAAAGTACAGGAAAATTAACCATGAAGAGGGAGGCCCTAGCAGATGGGGGAACCAGAAAAGGACTCTTTGCTGAGACTTTTTCACATCCAATATGTTGAGCCTTTTTCTCTAAAATATCTAGTGCTTTTTTTTCAATTAACAAGCACTTATTTTCTCTCCCTCCCATATCCCTTCACCTGACTGAGGGAGAAAAGACCCATAACAAATGAGAATAATCAAGCCATGTTGGTACATTGGCCACATTCAAACACATGTATTTTGGGTGGCATGCTTCTTGATCAATATTTTGGAATTTTGTTTGTTAATACATTGATCAGAGTTCTTAAGATTTTCAAAGTTGTTAATTTTTGTAATATTGGTGTTATATCAGAAATTATTCTCCTGGTTCTCACTGCACTTTGTATCAGGTCCTCCTTTTTTTAAATTAAAATACATGTTTCTCTTTCTCCCCTTCAGGACCTGGCTCTAAAACCAACCTGTGAGTTTATGGAGGCACTTTCTACATCCACCCTTATGGAACAGTGTTATGGTAATTAAAGTGGGACATTTTTGTTTTCTCTTTTAGAATGCTAAAGTAATCGAGTACCTTTGATGAGTCTTGCCTTTTAAATGTAATGGCAAGCAAAGTAGACTTTTTGTTATCTTTTGTTTCTTTGATTGAATCGAGTCTTTGACCTGCTTAAGAAACAAGAAAGAGTAGTTCACATAGGTTTGAGTCACCTGGTTGCAATGCCCTCTGACCCTGAGAAGGGTATATGAGATCTGAGGTTGGCATTTTGTTTTGCTGTGTGTTATTTGCTCTGTTTATATAATGTATGCTTGTAATTTCTGTTTGTATTTGCTCTGAAGTTCAGGGTGATGGCTTTTCCCCCTGAACTAAGTGAATGATACATGTATGTTTAATTAAACTGAGATTATTCCTTAGAAAAGCAAATCAAAGAACCTGTGCTAGCAGCCCTCCTCTGTGCTCTTGTTGCTGGTGTTGTGTTGGTCTTACACCTCCACAGCAGCTGCCAGTAACATTGTTGTCACAAACAGAGTTAGAAATACTAGAATTATTAGGACAATTTAACTGTGGCCAGTGGCTACCCAAACCTCTCCAACTTGACCATGATTTCCATTTTATCTTCAGCTTACCTTCCACTGATGACATACACATAGAAAATTTTTTTGTACACAATAAACTAAAAATGTTTCTGAATATATAAATTTATACATAGAAATAAGGATTTTTTTGGCACCAACTCATGCTTTATATGTCAGTGGTTCACTTTTACTGTAAAGTTTCACTATAAATGACAGGAAAACATTTTAGTTATACTTAAGAGAAATGATTTAAAAATATTTACCACTAATCAAACAGTGACAGATTACTAAAATAGCTCTATTAAAGCATCTAGGTTTCATGATAGAGATTTTCTCTCTGAGTTTTTTTTTCATTCACTTGGCAAAAATTCTTTTAGTGCCAACTATGTGAAAAACACTGTGCTTAGTACTGAGGGAGATACTTCTTCCCACTGGGTGGATAGCAACTCCTCCCCACCTTCAAAGAAGGGAGAATATATATTAACACATGTAGTTGTGTATAGAATAGGGAAATAGGAAGGTAAGGGTGGAAGAGAAAGGGCAGGGATGATAAAGGGGAGGATGGATTAAGGGTTGAATTTGTTAGAAGCAAAATAGACTTTTGAGGAAGAACAGGATAAAAAGAGAGAAGAAACAAAAGAAAAATTGAATAGAGGGAAATACACAGTAATCATAACTCTGTGAATGGGATGAGCTCATTCACAAAATGGAAGTAGATAGAAGGGATTAGAAATCAGAATCCAACAATATGTTGTTTACAATAGACACAAAACAGAAAGACACACAGAGAGTTAAAATAATATGTTCTAGCAAAAAGGCAGAGGTAGCAATCATGGGGACGGTGAGGTGACATAGTGGATAGAGTGCCAGGCCTGGAGTCAGGAAGACTCATCTTCCTGAGTTCAAATCTGATCTCAGACACTTATCAGCTGTGTGATCCTGGGCAAGTCACTTAATCCTGTTTGCCTCAGTTCTTCATCTGTAAGAGTGAGCTAGAGAAAAAAAATGCTAAACCACTACAGCATCTTTGCCAAAACAAAACAAGGAAACCACAAAAACCTAACTGGGGTCACAAAGAGTCAGACCTGATTAAAATAACCAAACAACAAAAAAACAATCATGATCTCAGACAAAAAAAAAAGCAAAAATCAACCTAATTAAAAGAGATAATCAGAGAAACTATATTATTCTAAAAGGTACCATAGACAATGAAGATGACTTTTTTTTTTTACACCAAGTTACTCTGATAAAGACTTTATTTCTCAAACATATACTGAGTATGGAATTGAGGCAAATTTACAAAAATAAGAACAATTTCCCAATCGGTAAATGGTCAGAAGATATAAATAAGCAGTTTTCAGAAGAAATCAAAGCTATCTATAGTAATATGAAAATATACTCTAAATCACTATTGATTAGAGAAATGCAAATTAAAGCAACTCTGAGGTACCACCTCATTCCTATTAGAAATGACAAATCCTGGAGGGGATGAGGGAAAAATAGGTATATTAATGAACTGCTAGTAGAGTGGTGAACTGGTCCCACCATTCTGGAGAACAATTTGGAACTATGCCCAAAAGTCTATAAAACTGCATACACCTTGAACCTGTAATACCACTTCTAGGTTTGTAGCCCAAAGAGATCAAATAAAAAAAGGGAAAGGACCTATATAAACCAAAAATATTATATAGCAGTTTTTTATGGTATCAAAGTATTGGAAATTGAGGGGATACTTATCAATTGGGGAATGGGTGAACAAGTTGTGGTATATGATTGGGATAGAGTCTTATTGTGCTGTAAGAAATGAGTTCTGAACACAATGTGTACTATTTATTATATAAGCTTTCTTGAAATGGAAATTTATTGCTTTATACTTTGAATCCTCTCTTATGTTCTGTTGTATACATGGCAATATTTTTTTCTTTCCTTATTTTGTATTTGTTTTAGTATTTAAGTTTATTTTTTCTTTTCTCATTTTGTACTTAAGTTTAAAATAAAAATACGAAAAATTATAAGGGGGCGGTTTCAGAAAACATGGCAAGAAATATGTGAATTGATGCAAAGCGAAGTGAGAAGAAGTGGGAGATCATCATGCACAGTAACAGCAATGCTGAAATAATCAACTGTGAAAGACTTGGCTGCTCTGATCAATACAATGATCCAAGACAATTCCAAATGACTCATAATGAAAAAATGCTAACCACCCCCAGAGAGAGAAATGATGAACTTTGAGTATAAAATACAGTATAATTTTTTCATTTAATTTTTCTTGCTTTTTTTGGAAATATGGCTAATATGGAAATGTTTTGCACGATTCCACATGTATAATTGATATATTGCTTGCCTTCTCAGGGAGTGTGGGAGGGGGTGGGTGAGAGGGAAAAAATTTGGAACTCAAAATTTAATAAGAAAAGAATGTTAAAAATAAATAATTTTTTATTAAAATTTTTTATTTTTAGTTTATAATACTCAGTTCCACATAATTTTGAGTTCCAGATTTTCTTTCCCCCCATCTCTCTCTTTCCCCAAGACGGCATGGAATCCGATATATCTTCTACATATAACTTTGCATTGAACTTATTTACACAATAGTCAAGTTGTAAAGAAGAATTGTGACCAATGGAATGAATCAGGAGAAAGAAGAAACAAAACAAAACAAAAGAGAAAAAAAAACAAAAAAAATCAATAAATACTTTTTATTTTTTTACTTATTTTTAAAAATTTATTTATTTAACATATTTAGTTTTCAGCATTGATTTTCACAAGAGTTTGAATTACAAATTTTCTCCCCATTTCTATCCTCCCCCCCCACTCCAGGATGACGTATATTCTGTTTGCCCTGTTCCCCATTCAGCCCTCCCTTCTGTCACCCCACTCTCCTCCCATCCCCTTTTCCCTTCCTTTCTTGTAGGGCAAGATAAATTTCTACACCCCATTGCCTGTGTATCTTATTTTCTAGTTGCATGCAAAAACTTTTTTTTTTTGTTTTTGAACATCTGTTTTTAAAACTTTGAGTTCCAAATTCTCTCCCCTCTTCCCTTCCCACCCACCCTCCCTATGAAGTCAAGCAATTCAACATAGGCCACATGTGTATCATTATGTATAAGCCTTCCACAGTACTCATGTTATGAAAGACTAACTATATTTTGCTCCTTCCCAACCCATCCCCCTTTATTGAATTTTCTCCCTTGACCCTGTCCCCTTTCCAAAGTGTTTGTTTTTGATTACCTCCATCCCCATCTGCCCTCCCCTCCATCATCCCCCCCTTTTTTTTATCTTCTTCCCTCTTCTTTCCTGTGGGGTAAGATACCCAATTGAGTATGTATGGTATTCCCTCCTCAGGCCAAATTTAATGAGAGCAAGATTCACTCATTCCCCCCTCACCTGCCCTCTCCCCTCCTCCCACAGAACTGCTTCCTCTTGCCACCATTATGCGAGATAATCCACCCCATTCTATCTCTCCCTATCTCCCTCTCTCAATATATTCCTCTCTCATCCCTTAATTTCTTTTAGATATCTTCCCTTCTTCTTCAACTCACCCTGTGTCTGCTCTCTCTCTCTTTATATATATATATATGTATATATATGTATATATATATACACACATACGTATATACATACATGCACATTCACTTATATATATATACATAAACATATATGTATATATATATATGCATATTCCTTTCAGCTACTATGATATTGAGGTCTCATGAATCATACACATCATCTTTCTATGTAGGAATGTAAACAAAACAGTTCAATTTAGTAAGTCCCTTATGATTTCTTTTTCTTGTTTACTTTTTCATGCTTCTCTTGATTCTTGTGTTTGAAAGTCAAATTTTCTATTCAGCTCTGGTCTTTTCACTGAGAAAGCTTGAAAGTCCTCTATTTTATTGAAAATCCATATTTTGCCTTGGAGCATGATACTCAGTTTTCCTGGGTAGGTGCTTCTTGGTTTTAATCCTAGCTCCATTGACTTCTGGAATATCATATTCCAAGCCCTTCGATCTCTTAATGTAGAAGCTGCCAGATCTTGGGTTATTCTGATTGAGTTTCCACAATACTCAAATTGTTTCTTTCTGGCTGCTTGCAGTATTTTCTCCTTGATCTGGGAGCTCTGGAATTTGGCGACAATATTCCTAGGAGATTTCTTTTTGGGATCTATTTGAGGAGGTGATTGGTGGATTCTTTCAATTTCTATTTTGCCCTGTGGCTCTAGAATATCAGGGCAGTTCTCCTTGATAATTTCTTGAAAGATGATATCTAGGCTCTTTTTTTGATCATGGCTTTCAGGTAGTCCAATAATTTTTAAATTATCTCTCCTGGATCTATTTTCCAGGTCAGTGGTTTTTCCAATGAAATATTTCACATTGTCTTCCATTTTTTCATTCATTTGGTTCTGTTTTGTAATATCTTGATTTCTCATAAAGTCACTAGTTTCCACTTGCTCCAATCTAATTTTTAAACTAGTATTTTCTTGAGTGGTCTTTTGGACCTCCTTTTCCATTTGGCTAATTCTGCCTTTCAAGGCATTCTTCTCCTCATTGGTTTTTTGGAGCTCTTTTGCCATTTGAGTTAGTCTATTTTTTAAGGTGTTGTTTTCTTCAGTGTATTTTTCAGTATTTTTTTGGGTCTCCTTTAGCAAGTCATTGACTTGTTTTTCATGGTTTTCTCACATCCTTCTCATTTCTCTTCCCAATTTTTCCTCTACTTCTCTAACTTGCTTTTCCAAATCCTTTTTGTGCTCTTCCATGGCCTGGGACCAGTTCATGTCTTTCTTGGAGGCTTTTTGTGTAGGCTCTTTGTTGACTTTGTTGACTTTTTTTAGGTTGTATGTTTTGGGCTTCTTTGTCACCAAAGAAAGAATCCAAAGTCTGAGACTGAATCTGGGTGTGTTTTCGCTGCCTGGCCATATTCCCAACCAGCTAACTTGACCCTTGAGTTTTTCAGTGGGGTATGACTGCTTGTAGACTAAAGAATTCTATGTTCCACGTTTGGGGGGGATGCGCCAGCTCTGCCACACCAGCACTCCTCCTTCCCCAAGAACCCCCAACCTGGACTGGGTTTAGATCTTCAGCAGGCTGTGCACTCCTGCTCTGATCGGCCACTTAATTCCTCCCACCAGGTGGACCTGGGGCCAGAAGCAACAGCAGCTGTAGCTGCCCCACCTCCACTGCCCCGGGGCGGTGGCTGAACTGTGAACTCCTTCCACTCCCGCAGCTTTTCCCAGTAACCTTCTCCACTGTCTTTGGTATTTGTGGGTTGAGAAGTCTGGGAACTGCCACAGCTCACTGATTCAGGGCGCTAGGGCCCCCTCCGCCTGGCTTCTGGTCTGGATGGTCCATGCTGCTCAGGCTGGGTTCTGCTCCACTCTGTTCCCAGCTCCCAGCTCCCAGCTCCCAGCTCCCAGGTCCATGTGGGATAGACCTCACCCAGAGACCATCCAGGCTGCCCTGGGATGGAGCCCTGCTTCCCTTTGCCGTTTTGTGGGTTCTGCAGTTCTAGAATTGGTTCAGAGCCATTTTTTATAGGTTTTTGGAGGGACTCAGTGGGGAGCTCACTGCTTTCCAGCCGCCATCTCAGCTCCGCCCCCAATAAATACTTTTTAAAAGAAAAAATTACAAGTATGTTACATTGGCTGGAATATTATGTGTAGGACTATACTTCAATATCTAATACAAATTTGAAAACTGCCATGTCATAATTATGGAGGAAACCTATGAAGAAGAGTTTCAACTATTTCTCAGAAGCAAAGCTTTACTTACATAGTAGTTTTCATGGCACAACATCAATGCCATATAACACTATAGCAGTATTCAAAATTGGAATTCAACCTCTGCATATAAATATTTAATCTCATGGTTCCAATTTAATTCTATTTAGAATAAACAATATAAGTTACTTCATGAGTGTATGAAGATCCATAATGTACTATAACTTAGAGAAATATCTGTTATAACAAAATATTGACTAAATATTAAGATTAATTATTTTCTAAAAATTCTATAACTGATCAACCAATCAAGCTACAAGTGTTTACTAAGCACCTACAATGATCATGCAGGTTTAGCTTTTCTGAGTAAGTACTAATAATTAGGTCTACCTTATATTTATTTTATTGTTTAAATTCATCATATGACTGTAATAATAATTCCTCTAAGAAAGCACATTGGAAAAGAAACTATACCAGGATAAAAATACAGCAAGAAAACCCATTTCAGAAGCCAAGGAGCTAGATAAAGATAACCCATTCTGTGAAAATGACAGAGACCCTGGAACTTATTGGGGAAAAATGCCTTCAGGGCCTAAAGATCAGCCTAATCATGACAATGGAGAGCAGCTGTTGGTGGAAAAGGAGAAAAGATCTCAGAGAAAAATTGTGTTGTGCTCATCTTGGGCTTTTAAAGTGTCAAGGTCTTATACGAGTGCCCCAATATGAGTACCTCAGAGAGACAAGTCAGGCAATGAAGACTCTGAGGACTTCATACTCATCTTAATCACTGCATAAATTACCACTCATCATGAGGATTTAGCTTTAAAAAAAAAAGACCCAACAACTTATTCCTGGAAAGAAGTACACAAAGACTTTTTTTTTCTAATGTGTGTCCATAGTCCTTAAAAAACTGAGACTAACACTATTCTTCCTCATCTACCCCCAGCCCTGGATAGTATCACTCCAAAAACCCTGAAGCATTGGTTGAAAGAGAAGTTTTAACAGAAAGACTCATGTCTCTATCTTGGGAAAGATTTATAAAGTTTCTTCCTACTGTGGGACAGTCCCTCACTCACCACTCTCTCAAGTTAAATTCACAACATCACAGTGTCAAAGAGAGACGTCATATCTGAACAGCGATTCTACACTATGTTCTCCTCAGTGAAAGGTAGCCTAACTTTTGCTTGGAAGAAGACCTCCAGTGGTGGCGAACTCACTCCCTCTCAAGACAACCATTCAACTTTTGGACAGTTCCAATTTTTACAGAGTTTCCCCTCCCCCTTTTTATATGTAGCTGAATTCAAACTCTTGGCAATGTCTACCCAGGGCTCCTTGCTTTGCCTCAAGGAACCAAGAAAAACAAGGCTAATCCCTTTACTATATAACAATTCTCAAATCTGGAAGAAAATGACATGATACCACCCACAGACACATAAATATTTCTTCAGGCAAAACATCTCCCTCTTTCAACTTGTCCTTGTATTATATAGTTTCCAATTTTCTCACCATCTGGGTCATCCTTCTCTGGACCTACTCCAGCATGTCTTTATCCTGCCTAACTCATCCTGTCTGATTTGAATACTGTATTCCAGGTGTGGTCTGACTGGGGCAGAGTATATTGGGACTCTCGCCTCCCTGTTTTAAATAACTATGCTTCTCTCAATGCATTTCAGAGAATGTAAGCTTCTAGGTCAGTGCCCACAGCATTTTAGGATTTGTATGTCATGTTCCTAGAGCAAGTGAAATTGAGGTGGATGCAATAGGTAGGATTTGAAAAGAACATTTAGGCTTGATGTAAGGAAAAACTTGAAAAGAATTAGAGCTATCCGTTAAGTTGAATGGGCTGCCTTAGGAAGTAGCAGGTTCCTCAGCAAGTGGATAACCACTTACTGGCTATGTTGGAAAGGAAATTTTTGTATAGGTATGGATTGGAGTAGATGGCACTGAAGTCCCTTCCAACTCTGAAATTCTATGATTCTGGGAGAAAAAATTTCTCTTTCATAAGATCTTATAAAATATTTAAGTCTAACTGGGAATGTGAATGATTAAGTGTTAGAAATTGAAAAGGAGGGGAAAACTCAGAAATTTTTTTCACAAATCTTGTTATCAAAAAAAGTTTAGTATAATGAATTCCCCTATAAGATCTCACACTGAAGCTAAAGCCATGCATTGATGGAAAATGTATGAAAAGATTTTCATTATCAAGGATGTTTATTTTTTAAAATCATGAATTATAGATTAAAAAATACTCCTTGGAAAGATACACTTCAAAATAGTGTATCCTTTCCACCAAAATATGATCAATTGTGAAGTTTTTAGCACCTTTTTGCAAAGGCAAAATTTTATTTTTTTTAAAATAAAAATTAATTGTTTAAGAAAAATGAAACCTTAAACCTTTGAATTCGGTAATAAATCAAACAACTCGGAGAGGCAACTGCAACACTTTTAGAAAAGGAGCCAAGTGACATTTGAAAATGTATTTGGTCAATGGCAAGATTCTCTATTAATGTTTAAAATACATAAAGGAACTGTTTCCATTTATTATTTATAGCACACTTCATATTTGCAGAAATTCTTTCACAATAATTTATTAGTCCTCAATACAGCCTAGCAAAATCAATATTATTTCCCATTACACTGATGGATGAAGATAAACCACTTTCCCTTCTAAACATAGTAGCAGAACTAAGTACCAGGATTTAGGAGGTGCCCTTAATGTCAGGCTATTGTCCAGGTTACCATGTAACCTTTCTATTTAATTATAGGTTCAATACTAAAATATACATTATTTTATTTAATAACTCATATCAAAACATTAAACAACATTTGGATAGAAAGGGTACAAGACCTATTAATGCTGTGAACATTGGATTAATAAGCCTGGAAATTTCATATAGTACTATCATCGATCATTATTATTTTGTTGTATTATTCATTATTTATTTAGTTTTGTAGTCATTACTTATCTCTATGGTTCATATTAATCTTGTCTTAATACAGACATTATTGGTCAAGAAATGTTGCAGACATCCATCCATTATTCATTCAACCAATATTCATTAAGTATCTACCATAAGGGAGACCATGCACTAGGGGCTGGGCTTACAAAGACAACTGAAACTGTTTCAAGGAATCTGCTGACTTCCAGGTGAGGTTGGTATGATACTGACATTCACACTAATATGTGTGATGCAGGATAGAACATAATGGAAAAAAGGATATATCCAAAGTGCTCATGGGAAATTTGGAAATGGAAAGATCACATGCAGCCAGAGGGAAACAAAAGATGCCTTCATAGAGAAGGTAGCATCTGAAGAGTCCTTAAAAGGGTAGAATCTAGAAGTTTATAAGTATTTATTAAGCACCCATTATGTGCCAGGCACTGCCAATACAAATACAGAGAATGAAACAATCTCTACTTGAGAATAATTTAAGTCAAAAGGGAGACATAATGAATATTAATCTAAGTATATACCAAAAAACATAAAGACAATAAACACAAACAAAATACAAGGTTATTAGGGAGGGACAGTACAAGTAGTTGGGGGAATCGGGAAAGGCTTCATGTATAAGGTGGCATTTGAGCTGCAACTAGAAATAAGAGAAGAATCTGTGAGGCAGAGGGGAAGAGGGAGTTGGCCAATACAAAGAAAGGCACAGCGATGGGAGATGGAGTGTCATATGTGATGAACAGAGAGGAGGCCAATTTGACTGGGCTACAGAGTTCAGAAGCGGGGGTAATTTTTCATGAAACTGGAAATCTGGTTGGAGCTAGGTTGCATGGGGTTTTTAAGTCTATACAGAAGAGTTTGGATTATATCGAGGGGTCAATAGAAAGCTACTGAGGATTATTGAGCATGGTGATAAAATGATCACATCTGACTTTAAGGAAAATAAGGATTTCAGTAGATAAGGATGAGGGAATAATGCATCCCAGGCTCACAGATGGGCATGTGATAATCCTCAAGAGATGGTAGGTGTTAGAATGAGATCCGCAAATAGCTTATAGTCCAGTATCGCTGAAATATAAAATCCATGAATGGCAACAATGTGGAATAAAACTAGAGAGGTGAGCTCCAGCTGGAATATAGAGAGTCTGAAATGACAGACTATATGGTTTGTATTTTACCCTACAGACAAGAGGGAACCTCTTAAGGTTTTGAAGCATGGTCCCTTTGCCATGGGAAGATTATAAATCTCATTTTGAAATAACTAGTACTTTTTGAACTAATACTAACACATGGCAGCTCTCTAGGAATCACCTAGGCTCTATGTTGATAAGTGACTTGGTTGCACCAAGGTTTTCAAATTTATTTTAGTTTCTATTCCATACATATATAAATGTTATTTTAAATACATATCATTGCTCTTTGTTGTTTTTCATATTTTCTACTTCCCAATGACCCTCATATTAAAGGAGAGTCAAGAAAAAACAAACCAACATATTAGCCATGTCTGATAACTTTTCTGTTCTTGTACTATTCCACCAAGATAAGGAAGCCATGTTTCATGGTCAGTTCTCTGAAGTTATGGTTTATTGTTACATTGGTCAGAATTCTTGTGTCTTTCAATGGTCACTGAGCAAACTATTCACCTGGTTCTGTTTACCTTCCTATGCATCAGTTCATATAAGTCTTCCAAAATTTCCCTGAGTTCTTTATTTTTGTTATTTTTTTAGGACTTACTAATAATCTATTTTGTTCACATGCTACAATTTATTCAGCTATTTACCAATTTATGGCTACTCAAGTCTAATTTTCTAGGTTTTTTTTGCAACCACATTTTTTCATGTTTGTTTTTATAATGTTTTTACTAAGCAAGCCACTCATACCAAGAGGCCAACTTCATTATAGTATTATCTGTTATTTTGGTAAACAGAACAGCTGTTCTATTGGACAAGATTCATTTAGTTTTTATGGGCAGTGCTTTATATTTTATAGCAGGTATTTTCTTTAAATGACAAACAACAAAATGCACTTGATTTCATTCTTTGGTTCTATGCTAATTCATTTACCAATCCACATTTGAAAACTAATTGCTGATTTGTTATTATAATATTGTCATCTCATTATGATTCTTAGCAATCAAGGTGGTAGAGCCTCTGCTCACAAATTTTTTTTTCTAATAATTAGGTGAATGTAAGTTGTATTACATGGAAGAGAAATCACCATTTACTGAGTCAGAGATGAGTTTCAGTCCTTTCAGAGAAAAAATTAATAATGTATTTCATTGGAAACAATCTAACCAAAGTGATTTTATAAACTCAGGATAGAGCCTTTGTGGCTGCTCTGTCTCTCTTATCTCTGCCTCTCTCTGTCTCTTTCTGTTTCTTTCCATCTCTCTGTCTCCTCTTCCCCCTTTCTCTCTTCCTCCTCCCCTCCTCTACATGGTAGGAAAGCAGAGTAGACTACTCACCACATGAGTAGATTCTGGAAAGTATAGGCTGATATTGACCTCAGGCAAAATTCTACAATGGATTATTAAATAGATGCTTTGTGAGCATTCCGAAAAAAGTTCTGTGATAAATAAAAGCTAACATGGTGTTCTAATATCAAGTCATGCCAAATTAAACTCATTTCTCTTTTAAAAAGTTATAAGGCTTCTAGGTTGTTAGATCAGATGCTAAGATGAATTTTGAGTAACACATTGGAAAAATGCTATCTTTGTGGATAAGACAATGAATAGGGTTCGATGACAGTAAAGGTATGTAGATTTGCAGCAGGTTGGGCAACTATAGCCAAAAAATGTTGATTAATGTTGTCATCCTGGAGAGAAGTCTCTAGGAGGTACACAAAGTGCTGTCCTTGGCTCTGCCCTGTGTAATGTGATTAATGACTTGGATGAAGACATAGAAGGAACACTTACCATGTTTGTTTATGAAATAATACTGAGAGGGGAACTATTATAACAGATGACAGACTAAGATTCAAGTTCTTGACAGGATGTTAAATAAGACAGAGCCAAAACCAACAAAATTAAATTTCACAACATTAATATAAAGTTCTCCACTTTGAACAACAAAAACAACAAAAATAAATTGCACAAGCATGGGATCAAGAGAAACTTGGCTTTTCACTGGAGGTGAAAAAATCTGAAGGTTTTATTGAATCCCATATTTAATATGAGACAATGATATGATGTGGTGGCTAAAAAAAGTTAAACCAAAATCTGGACTGTCTTTTCCTTTCTCTTTTTTCCCCAGCATTTAACACCATGCTTGACACATAGTAGGTGCTTAATAAGTGTGTACCAACTGTCTGATATAGAACTGGGAAGTGGGACACATATGAAATTGCATATAATCCACAGAGGGAAGGTACTAGTATAAAGGGGGATCAGGACAGGATGTATAACTAGAAGGCAACCCTATAGATGGTCAAGTTTGATCTTCTCATTTAATATATAAGGAAAAGTAGTTCCAGAAGTAAATAGCAGAGTCAAAGCTATCTCTTTCCAAAGTCCTTTCTGTTATAGATCAGTAAAAATGCTGGACAATAACTGCGGTCACCCTGGCAGGATAGCAGCGCATTGTATAACTTTTCTGTGGAATTTCTGGGAAATAGGCAAGTTGAGTAAGAGGGCTGAGCATCCAGCCAAATTCAGGAACAGGGAAGACAAACAGGAGGCTGGGTAGAATGAGGAATGGAATGAGAGCACTGAGGAAGACAAATGTTTCCAGGAGAAAGATTCAGAGTAACTCAAGATTTCAAGACAACAGGGAGGAGCCAGATCTGGGTGTCTAATATAGAGCAGAACAGACCAGAGCATCTGGAGGGTTACTGGGGGACAGTCATTTGATCCTGTGGCATTGGGAATAAGCTTGGTCTCAAGGCACCAGCTGGACCCAACCTCCTGGAGCTGTTGTTACCATAGACCAGCTGTGTGTAATTGGGCCTCAGGCTCAGGGTCTACTGCCACCTCCCCTGTCACTACCACAATGCCACAATGTGGTTTGATTCTTAAAAAAAACATATTGTTTGAAACTAGCAGTGACCTAGAGGAAACAACACAATATGCTCATAATATCATAAATCTAGAGATGGAAGGGACCTCAAAGGCCATCTAAACCAACAGATGAGGAAATTGAAAGCAAAGGAGCTTAAGTGACTTGCATCAGGTCAAATAGATGATAAGGATCAAGGGTAGGATTCAAATCTATGACTCAAAGCCTTGTTCTTTCCATTGCACTACACTGCCAGCTTAGAAATCAGTGTTCATAAGTTTAAGTAGCCCATGATGAATCATTTGAACTTTGAAAGAGCCATGGATGATATGTATTAATGAACAGCTAAGTATGTACCACAAGTACATACAGACATGCACACACACACACACACATACACACACACACACACGCAAGCACATGTAAGTACAGGGGGGAGAGAACCATATTTGGAGTTATATGTCATATGCTCTAAAAAGTAAAACACTTCTATTTACGACCCTGTAGCCTCAAGCAAAGAAGAAGGGGCTTCTGTACCTCCATTTTCTCATCTGAAAATAATGAAAAGGTTGGACTAGATGACCCACGGAGCCCTTTCTAGCTCAAAATCTATAAGCCTATGATTTCTGGGACCTTCTTGCTACCAAAACAAGATTTATAATGTTATTTGAGGTTGATTCCTTAAACTTCATCAGACATGAAATAAGATAACTGGCTACAGATACTAGAATAAGGAATGAAAATTCACATTTGTATGTTTCCATTTTGTGGGTTTTTGTGGACTAGAAGCTCAATACAATGTCAGTAGGCTGATGTGGCAGCCAGAGAAGCTAATGTGATCTAGGGCTTCAGGAAGAGAATAGAACTTTCAAGAACAAGAAGGTAATGGTCCTGCCTGAGGCAGAAAACGTTGAGATTATTGGCTTCTGTGCTGGGTAGGCCATTTTATGGAAGACTTTGATAAGTGGTAGAGCATAAGAGGACAGCAATTGTGGTGGGGAAGGGCCACGTCATATGAGGAATGGTTAAAGAACTGAAGATATCTGGCCTGGAGAGGAGAAGACTCAGATGAAGCGGGGTGGGAGAGGGCGCCATCCGATAGCTGTCTTCATGTATTCGGAGGTCTATCATGAGGAAGAGGGATTAATTAGATTTCTTCCATTTGGCTCCAGAGAACAAAACAAGGCCATTGGGTGGAAATTGCAAAGAGGCGAATTTAAATTTGATATCAAGAAAAACTTCCTAATAATGAGAGCTATCCTGAATGGAATGAGCTGCGTTGGGAGGTATAGCAAGGCAGCAAGGTGGTGTAGACACTAGGTCCGTGACCCTAGGTAAGGTCTATCTGATTCAATTTGTTCATAAGTAAAACAGGGATAATAATAGCACCCACCTCTCAGTGTTGTTGTTAGGATAAAATGATAATATTTGTAAAGCTCTTTATAGCACTTAAAATGATAAATAAATGCTATTTCTGTTGTCACTATTATTGTTGTGTTGTCATTGTGAATACTGAGTTTTTACCTCACTGGGTTTCTTTAAGATAGGAATGACCATCTGTTGGAGATGACACAGAGGGGATTCTTATCCAAGTATAAGTCGAAACCAAAGTCTTTTCCAACCCTTAAATTTGCTGATAATGGGGTACACACCCCTCCGCCCAACAGCCATTATCTTCATTTAAATGAACAATTAAATTATTCAAATTTGTTCTCCTTCCCATTGTTCTTTAGCTGATACTTCATAAATTCAAGAAATAGGCCAAGGCAGGAAAGCACAACTCCCATCAATAGTTAATGTGTTGTTGAAGTGGACTCCCACGAGAATCACATTTCTTTGATGGGAGCCAAAAGAAAGCAGAAACAGCTTTCCCATAGAGAAGTGCCTTCGGCCCTCAGTGGGCCTCATGTTTCATCACCACGATGATAACATGATCTTGAATGACCGTCCCAGAGTACCTAGCTTCACCGGAGGTGATGCTCTAATATGGTACTTCCCAATGCAGCATGTAAGGGGAAATGCTGGCTCTTCTTTCCAAGAGGGGGCTTCCCCAGACCATTCCAGAGCCTGGACTGAATTTGGCATAGTCCAGCCAATGGTGCACACAGAAACAGACACAAAAAGTACATGTAGGAAGGCAGCATCACTTTTTTCTGTCTCCAGACAACTTCCCTGGGGCCCCAAATGTTTTTGGTACTGAGTAAAAAAGTGTTTCACTTTGGCAGGCTGTATGCAGGCCAAAAGCTGATAAGGGAGACTCTCAGTGCCAGGGTTGGGTTCTGATAAGATTGGGAAAGTTTTTCATAAAGTCAGGTTATGTCAGAGGGAAGCAGCAGTACTTTCAAAGGCGTCAGCCTTAGGAGGGGCAGTGCATACTTCTCACCGGCTGTCTGTCACTCTCTCTATTCTACTTCACCACCCGTTCCCTCACTTAGCCTCCTTCCTCCCCAGGAGCAGCCTTTCCATTCTTCCTGGCCTCCTAGACTAGGACATGTCTAAATAGATTGGGAGCAAGGGCCCTTTGGGCTAATCCAGCCCAGCCGAGGGCGGCGGGGCGGCGGGGAGGATGGAAAGGGAGGAAGGATGGGGGGAGGGGGGAGGGGGGGAAAGGAAAGTATAATTGACACATCCCAGGTGGTCCATCCTCTAAGACATCTGTAGTCTTGGGGAAGCTTGAAATGGGAGACTTGAACATGCCTAGTGACATGAAGAAACTGAGGCACAGAGAAGTGAAATGACTTAACTCAGTATCACTGAAGGAGAAAGTAGAAGAACTTGAAGTAGAGTCCAGGTCTTTGGATTCTCCCTGCTTTCTCCCATAGCATGTGTGCTCGGTCCTAGGGTTATATATGGCCATTTGCTATGAATGTACAGGGTCCCCTTCATCTCTTTGTGTCTACGTGATAGACTCATAGACTTTAGAACCAGCAGAGATATTGGAGGGCTTCTGATCTGACCTTCTTAAACTGTCTAAGGCCGAGGAGAAGTAGAGTGATTCGGTGGAATGAGCACTGGGTTCAGAGTTCAGGGACATGAGTTCAAATCCTGATTCTGTTTCTTATTCTTTGTGAATTCTTAGACAGATACTTGTTTTCTTTCATCCTCATATTCCTCACTTGCAAAATGAAACAGTTGAACTAGACACCTTCTAAGGTCTCTTAACTTTAGAACTATTGTCTTCTCCTCTTATGGATAAAAAACTTGACCAAACAAAAAAAAACCCCCTAAGGTCTAGAGAAGGAAAGTAGTTTGTCCCAGGTCACAGAGCTAGTAAGTATCAGAGCTCTTTCCAGGTGTCTTTAGAAGGGACCTTGGAGGCCATCATGTTCAATTCATTTTAAAGATGAGAGAGGAGTTAAATGACATGCTCAGGGTCATCTAGTTAGTAAATGTCTGAGACTGAATCTGAATCCGGGTGTTCCTGACTCCAACTCCAGGACTCTATTCATCACTACATTATGCCTGTTAAGATATTTTTTCCCAGTCTCAGTCCCCTTCAATCTGTGCTATCTGCTTATCAATTAGTTTATTTGAAGTTGCAACTTCAATGATGGCTAAATTTACCCTGGGCATGTCACTTACCTCTGTTTACCTTTGCTCCTCATCTATAAAGTGAGAACTGCAGAAGGATATGACAAACCACTCCAATATCTTTGCCAAGAAAACCCCACATGGGGTCACAAAGTCAGATGAGACTGAAATGTCTAAGCAACAGCAACAAATTTATATTTGTATTGTGTTTATGGTTACAAAGCCTTTTGATGTGCATAACTCTTTCTGTGAGGATAGGGCAAATATTATTTTTTTCTTTTTCCAAATAATAAAACTGAGGCTTATGGAAGTTAAATGACTTGCTCAATGTCACACAACCAGTAAGGACAGATAATCTTGACACATCTTTTGAGAAGCATCATGGGTAGAATGATGGACTTAGAGGCAAAAGCCATGGGTATAAATCCTAACTAAATGTACGTGAACTTTGTGAATTATGGATGAGCCACTTAACTCCAGGGAGGCTCAGTTTCCTAATCTGTACAATGAGGGTGGTAATATTTGTGCCACCTATTTCATATGATTATTGTAAGGAAAGTGCTTTGTAAACCTCAAAGTGCTACATAAATCAGACTTCTTATTCTTCCCCAAAGCTCATTGCTGTTTTGACCATACTCCAGTTCTATTGGGCATTGACTGTCCAATACACAAATTACCAAGGAGTGTTCAGGTGGCCCACAGAATGGACAAAAATACAAAATGGCTTTTGGTTCTATGCAGCTCTTTGATTCTTCAATGAGGGTAACCAAATAGCTAAAGATGCCTGGGAGGAGAGTAGAGATACTACGAATCACACATTTCTCAAAGTACCAATTCCATGTTGGCCTTTTAAAGTCGGGACTCTTCAATGCCCAAACATCATTAGATTTGCTTAATCCTAGAAGTCTTACTTTAAGCCTTGCCTCTCCAATACCTGCCACTCTGTCTTTCTTCCCTTTCACTGTTGAACTACTTGTAAAAGTCATCTATACCTTTTGCCTCTACATTCTAAGTATCATCTCCTTTATCTTTTGAAATTCTTGGCAACTCCACCCCCTCCATCATTCTATTGCTTCCGATCCCTTCAAGGCCTTTAATCACCAAAATCAGTAATCTCTTTTTCAGTTTTCATCCTTCCTGACCTATCAGTAGTTTTTGACATTGATGCTACTGCTTCTACTGTCCAGTCTCTTCTCCATTTTCTCCAGGGAAATCATACTCCTGTTTCTACTCTTGCTTCTCTAGTTATTCCTTCCCTGTCTCCATTTATGGGAACCTTTGCTCTCTCTGACCTTATAAGGTGGGTCTTCCCACAGATCTCTCCTTAGTCCTCTTCTGTCTTTATATTCTTACCCTTGTCAATTTTAATCCCAAACTCCATGGTTTTGCCCTCTATCTGGATTATCACAAGAACTCTGACTCTACTCTTGATATCTATTCTGTGTCATAAATCAACTGCTTATGGGAAATTACTGAAATAATTCATTACCGCACCAAGCTCAATATGTGCAAGGTTGAGTTCATGTTGTTGTTGATTTCCCCCTTAGATCTGAACCTCTTTCTGATGTCAGTATTCTTTTTTTAGCATCACCATTTACCCTAAAAGACTTTGACTCTTCCCTCCTCTTCGCCTCTCATAGCCAATCAGTTCTACTGCTGTAGGCGTGAGCGTTCAGGTTTCCTGTTCTAACTGGAATTAAGCATCAAAAAAGAGAGAATTGAGTGGAAGGGACTGAATGCGATTAAATTTTAATGACTTCATTTTTCTACGGAAAACTGCCTGAATGAAAAATGGTTTAGCCTAACCCTCCTAGATGTTTTAAAAATCACTCTCCCGCTTGGAATGTTTGTAATGATCCTGCCTCTCAGAAACAAGAAAAGTCTCAGATGGAAAACCTCAGTAGAATGTAGCCATCTTCAAAACAGCAATTCTTTAAGAAAAGCTGGTAGAAAAGAAATCTTCAAGTAGAACACTGTTGTTATGAAATGGTTTTATTTTTGTTGTTGTGGCCACTGATGTGAGTAAAATCCTTGTGAGGAATTCGAAGACACAGAGGGCTGTACTCATCAATGTGATGGATAGTCTTGTTATGTGTTTGCATGTGTTCTTGCTCTTGTTATCTAATTAGACGTTTTGGTGGTGGGAGGAGTTCTCCTTCTCTTTCTCCTTCTCCTCCTTCTTCCTCCTCCTCTTCTTCCTCCTCCTCCTCCTCTTTCTTCCCCACCTCCTCCTCCTCCTTCTTCTTCTCCTTCTCCTTTTTCTCCTTCTTCTCTTTCTCCTTCTTTCTTCTTCTTTTGCCATTTTTCTCATTGACTCATTCTCATCAAATCCCAGCACAGAACGTGAGACCTGTATACTCATGGTCCTAATAGGAGAGGCCAGGACAAAGTGTGCCTGTTCAAATATGCATTCTTCCACTTCGTAGTTCCCTGACCTTAGGCAAGCTATCTGCCTCACTGGGACTCAGTTTTTTCGTTCGTAAAATGATAAGGTTGTACTCAAAGGTCCATTGCAGCTCTAAATATATGATCATTTGAACAATCACCCTGACTCCACTATGCTTTGAAGACCACATTCTCCTGGTTCTATTTCTACCTCTCTAGCTGTTCCTTCTCTGCCTTCTATGGCTCCTTTTCCTCTTCCTGGCCCTGTCAAATGGGTTTTCCCACAGATCTCTTCCTAATCCTCTTCTCTCTTCAAGTTCAATTTCAAATACCTGCACTTTTCTGTTTCTTTTCCTATCTCAAAAATTCATGTCTTAGTCAAGAGCCAGCTCATTTCTGTTTCAGTCATTTTGAATCTGTTGGTGTTTTCAGCTTTTGGGCTCTCAATAGCTGACCCCCAGGTACTATGGTCTATAGAGTCTACTAGGCTCTACAGAGTTCACTATGCTCACCCCCTGCCCCCGCCCCGCAAAAGGCACAACTAAAGTGTCAGGGTATGGAATAAAGGTAGACATCTTTGAAAAGAGCATCTTGTTCATAAGAGGTGGCTTTATTTTGGATGGATTTTTTTGTTTGTACTTTTTTTAAAAGCAACATAATATGTTTGGTCTAAGAAAATTGTTGTTCAGTTGTTTGTCATATCTGACTCTTCATGACCCCATTTGGGATTTTCTGGAGTGCTTTGCCACTTCCTTTTCCAGCTCATTTTTACAGTTGAGGAAACTGAGGTGAACAGAACTAAGTAACTTGCCCAGGGTCACACAGCTAGTAAGTATCTGAGGCCAGGTTTTAAGATAAGAAGATGAGTCTTCATGACTCAGGCCTGCACTCTATCCACTATGCCACCTACCTGAGAAGACAAGTGATCATAAAATTCTTCATGTATGTAAAAAGCATGCATGTAAAGAAAGGAAACATGATGCAAATGATCTGCACCCTGTATAAATTTTTTTAACTCATTGTTTAAATTATTGCAATGACTTCTAAATAATGTTTAATAAATAACTGCAGTTTAATTATGCAACAAAATAATAATTATAGCCAACATTTCTGTAATGCTTCATACATATTGTCTCACTTCAACTTCACAGCAACCCCATGAAGTAGATACACTAGGTGTTAATATCACACTCATTTTTAAGATGGGGAAACTGATGTGGTATGTGGTTGCAATGGAATGTTGGTGTTTTATAAGAAATGATCAGCAGGTAGATTTCAGAAAAACCTAGGAAGACTTATATGAACTGATGCAAAGTGAACTGAGCATAGCCAGGACAACATTTTTCATAGTAACAGCAATTCTATACTACGATCAGCTGTGAATGACTTAGCTATGCTCAGCAATACAATGATCCAAGACAATTCCAAAGGACTCATGATGAAAGATAAAGATAGATGAGAAAGAACTTATGGAGTCTGAATGGAGATTGAAGCATACTATTTTTCACTTTCTGTATTTTTATGGGGTTTTTTCCCCTTTGAGTCTGTCTCTTCTTTCACAACAAGAATGATATGGCAACGTTTCACATGATTGAATATGTATAACCTATATCAAGTTGTTTATTGTCCCAGGGAGGGGGGAGGTGAGGGAGGGAGAGAGAAAATTTGGATCTCAAAATTTAAAAAAAAGAATGTTAAAATTTGTCTTTATGTGTAAGTGGGGAAAAACAAAATATTGCTTGTTTGTTTTAAAGATGAGGAAATTGAGGCTCCTAGAGGTTAAAGGACTCAACCATGGTTACAGAGCTAGAGTCAGAGGTTGAATTTGAAGTGAGGTTGTTTCTGACTGCTAACACAGAACCCTATCCACTACCCCACACTGAGTCCCAATATAATAACTGCCTTTGGGTTTTTTGATTGCCTTGAACATCTTATTCAGTCACTCAACAGCTGCAATAATTTGAAGGCTAAAATTTCTGCATCCCCAGGTGCCAAGGTTCCTTCAAATCAAAAGTTCTTAACATTTGTTTTCTGTCATGGACCCTTTCGGCAATCAGGTGAACCCTATGGACACCTTTTAAGAATATATTTTAAATTCATGAATTTAAATACAAAGGAAACTAATTATATCAAAATACAGTTATAAGATGTTTTATATTTTATAGAGTCCAGGTTAAGAACTCCTGCTTTATACATAAATCCAGGCTCAACCTAGTTCACATTGGAACATGTGTATAATTGAAGAAGGTATACATTTGAACTGTACCCAGGTTGGGAGTCTGTGAGGGGATGTAGTTGCAGGGGAGGCATGCAAACTAATTCAACAACAACCTCTTAAAGGACAAAGTTAAAACTGGCAGAGGGAAGGGGGTAGAGTTAAAAGTATAATAGTAATTTGGGGAATATTTCCATGGTAATTGATAGACTCTCATTAATAGGTTCAAGTTCTAGATTATGGAAAATCATTTTCAGTTTATTCCTCATCTTTTATATATTTTTAAAAATATTTTTGTTAGCCAGGTGAAGGGGTTATGACACAAGTTTAAATCAGTTGGCAGAGGGTCATGCCACCAGACACAGCCTCACTTTGGATCCTTGGAGCCTTTTGTGGATCACCAAGTTTAACAGTAATTGCTTGGTTGATAGTCTTTATTCCAGTCTATGATGCTTATTTTTGGTGCTCTGAACGATGGGAAATTAAGAAAACCAATCCAAGGTTGACTGGCCTATCCAAAGTTATAAAGTAATATCCTTCTAGAAGCGAGTTACTACTGAACCCAGAGCGTACAGACATTGCTATAGCAACCATGGTTCTAACAGAAGTAGTCACAGTCTTCATAATCAAGTATCACCATAGCAACCGGAGCCTCCGTAAAGAAAAAGAAAAAAAAATTCTCAAACTGTCAGTTGGAATAAAAGAAACTAGTGGGGGGTTGGGGGCAAGCTGAGTGTGAAAAGAACACAAAGATGGAGCAAGGGCCAACGTGAAAAGAAATGATTGCATAGACGCTGAACAAACAAGGGAAGACAGACAGGAAACAATGAGCAAAACATAGGTTAGCGTAGGAACTAGAGTAAGCAGGAAGATGGAATAAAAGCTGTTACTTCCAATGAAGTGGGGGAAAAACATGTGAGTGAGAAGCTTTTATTTATGCCCTCACATAGGTAGCTACATGAGTGATCGTGCACTTTGGTGGACAGGGTGCTGGATTCAGAGTCCAGGGTATGAGTTAAACTAATTACTCGAGTGATCCAGTAAATGCCTCCTCCCTGAGACTTAGTTTCCTCCTCAGGACTGGATAGTCTCTAAGATTCTTTTCATCTCAAAATCTATGATCCTATTACTTGACCATTAAAAATAATTTTTTGAAGAGTCCATTAATGTCAATGTTGATATTTAAGAAAGAATCATTTTGACTCAATGAACATTTGGTAGTCTTACCAGGAAGGTACAAGGCACTATGATGGACCCTGGAAACACAAAGTCTAAAATTAAATAGTTCCTATTTTCAAGGAGTTCACTTGGGAGACAGGAGGGTACACAGAGAGGAGGGAAGCAGAATATAACACATAAAATTAAATAAACACAAAATAACACAAAATCATTGAGAGAGATGGAGAAAGTAGATTTCAGAAAAACCTAGAAAGACTTATATGAACTGATGCAAAGTGAATTGAGTATCAAGCGTACAGGGACAAACAGTATAAGCAAGCTCATAACTAGGGTGAGGTGAGATTACCACAGTGTGGATTCAACTGGATGGGACAAGATGGCCTTAGCAGGATAAGCTCATCACTTCTAAACTCAGCACTATGGTGCTAACTCAAGTCTTGATTGACTCATCTCTGGTCTGGAAGGGGACGGGCTCCTCTTCCTTCTGATTGGAAGGCTATAGGGTGGAGTACAAAACTCCTTCCAGTGCCTTCTTTTATAGAGCAGAAACTGGACTCAACTCACTCCACTTTGCATCTACAGGTTTCAACTCTAGATCCCTACCCCACCTCCCACTTTCCTGCCTTTTGTTCATATTGTCTCTTTCTTTAGATGGTAAGCTCATTGAGGACAGTTCACTCCTCCTTTAGACTGTAAGTTCATTGAGGGCAGGAACTGTCTTTCTTTTTATTAATTGAATTTCTGGTGTTCAGAACAGTGCCTGGAACAGTGTAGGCATTTAATATTTATTGGACTGGATTGTAAGAGATAGCAGGGAAGAGGGAAGCTTTGGATTCTATGAGGCAGAAGTGAGGACCATTTGTTTGAAGTCACAAACGCAAGAGGAAAATGTCATGTTCAAGGAACAGCTAGCTGGTCCATTTTATTACATTAGAGTGTACAGGAAAGGTAGCAATAGGATATAAGACTGGAAAGGTCACTGGGAGACTGTTTGTGACATTTAAAGTGAGAGTACCAATGCTGTAGGAGCAAGAAAGCCCAATATTCCAGGATACCTTTGGGAAATTACCATCTTGACTATACATCATAAAATCTATTCTCCAAATGATCATTGTGTGAGGGCCTTAGACAAGAGCAACGCACCATCTTTGATTCATTCCTAACGTACATTTTATTCATTAGAGGCATGGATGTGCTATTAAATGATTAACAACTGGCTTTCTGGAAAATGTGCATGGCACACTTTTACATTTAATCTTCATTATTAAAATTTTCTGCATTACTTTCTTAAGTCTAGACAATAAAACCCTAATAAACCAAGCACTGATTTGTAGTATTTTCTGATTTCTGAGGTGTAAATGCTCACAGTGAAAATTTAACAATCACTCATGAACTCTGAACTGGCTCCGTATGCTCCTGGATTGTGTGGACTTTTTTTAACCTAGGAAAGAGAATTAAGATAATGATTCTGGCACCATCAAAAAGTAAATGACACTGTCTGTGGAACTGAACCCTGCTATGGGATAATACTTTTCCAAGTTCTGGAAATAGCTGAGATGAAAGATGTGACAAACAGATTGATTTTCAGAAAGAGGATCCAGCTGTATCTGGGAGAAACTCTAACAAAAGCAAGGATTAGAACTCACATTCCCAAAGGGCCTTACAGTTTACAAACCACTTTTCTTATAACAACTCTATAAGACACCCCATTAGGATATCCTTACTTTCTTGTTTAGAAAAACGAACAAGAAAAAATGGAGGCAAGAAAGGGAAGGATGAGACAAGAGTCTGAGGAAGAAAGGGAGATTTAGAGACAGAGAAGGAAACCACACCACTCTCTAAGACTATGAGGTACAGAACAGGTAATGATCAGCATTTGAAGAGGCCATTTCCCTCATTACGGAATTCCCTACATCAATGAAATCACAAACTCAGGCTGAACTTCACTTTGGACCAAACCACTCTATTGATATCATGTTGGATCAGCACAATCATGGTTGATTCCATTTATACAGCATTTTAAGGTTTGCAAAAGCGCTTTATAAATGTTATCTCATTTCAGACTAACAACCAGGCACATATGTGCTACTATTATTCACATTTTGCAGATGAAGAAACTGAGGGATGTTATATGATGTTATATAAATTGTGTGGTTCATGCAGCTGGTACCTGAGGCCAGATGTGAACATAGGTCTTCCTCAAGGGCTAGTGTTCTATCCACTGCACCACCTAGCTGTCAGTACTTGTACATAATACAGACTTAGTAATAACAATCAGCATTATATAGAAGGCAGCTGGGTGGCACAGTGGAAAATGCCAGGTCTGGAGTCAGGGAGACCCGAGTTCAAATCTGGCCTCACACACTTACTGTGTCACCCTAGGCAAGCCATTTAATCCTGTTTGCCTCAGTTTCCTCATCTATAAAATGAGCTGGAGAAGAAAATGGCAAACCACTCCAGTATCTCTCTCAGAAAAACTCCAAATAGGGTTATGAAGAGCTGGACCAAAGTGAAACAAGTGAACAGCAACAGCAAAGTATTTATATAGTGTGTTAAGGTTTGCCAAGTGCTTTGCAAGTATTATCACGCTGAAGCAGCAAGGTGTTTGAAAGGAGAGACTGGAAGTACAACCATCTTGACCATTGTCTCCCCCCCTCTAAAAATTTGGACAGAAGAGACCAGTGAGAACCCAAAATTCCAAGGTCCCTAAAAAAGTCTGAGGGACAGCGGCCCACTTATGTTTGCTCTTCTCTTGCCACTATTTGTCCTAGACGTTCTGGACCAATATCAATTTCAAGAATAGGAAAAGTATAACTTTAATAAAGCTTGGCAAAAGGTATATTACCTTGTTAGACCTTACATTACAATTACTGATTCAGAAAATATATTGATAATATGTGCAAGTCACTAGACAAAGTCTTTGTTGCCTTCTGAGGTTTTAGTTAGAAGACAACAGCTACAACCTTCTAAGATTTCATGATGATGCTGTACTTATTAGGGAATTACTCATCAGAAATGAGACTTATCTAATTTGTCTACTACCAACACTTGCCTATTTTGAAAAAAATTCTAAATTTAGTAGTCATAAAAATCCAAATAAGCAAAATAAAAGATTGCATATGACGTTATAAGTTTCAAGTTACATATAATTTGGTATTAATAGTATAGAATAATAAAATAAAACACAAATATCTTATTTGCTTCTATGCTTCTTTCTGATCTTTTTGACTGCCTTGTGTCAGATATATGGGAGGGAATGGGTATGTCACATAACACAGGCAGGCATAGATGGGCTTGTGACCTGTATAAGAGCGAATGGTCACATTCATGAGACCACAGATCACCAAAATCTTACAGTATATTTTTAGGTTTTGTTTCTAGTCTTAGGAATGTTATATTTACATAATCCTGGTCATATGTTGTCCTGAGAGTGCTTTTAACAGTAATTCAGTAAGCTCTTATTAGGTTTCTATCATGTGCCAAGTTCTGTGCTAAGTGCTGGGGGTACAAAGAAAGTCAAAAGATGGACCTTGCTCTCCCGAAGCTAACAGTAATCACTGTATAAACACATTACATGTCTTCATGTATTTCTGTATTTTTCATAACTGTCATTTTAAAATGTTTTCTTGGTCTGGCCCCATGATTTCTTGGGTTTGGGGAACTCCTGGTGAGGTAATCTCCTTTGCCTATGGAGACCAGAAGTTGTTTTCTAATTTAGAGATGCCTGGAGCCCTGAGAGGTCAAGTGATTTGTCCAGGGTCATGCAAGCCACTCACTATGTCAGTGGGAATCCTTGAGCTCTGGTTTTCCAGAATCTCCCAGCTTGGTCTCTATCCCCTGCCTTACATGGCCTCTGTGGCAGGTCTGCTGTCATTTCTTGTGGGGCAGTAAATCCCATTATCTTCCAGTGTCACAATTTACCAATCCAGCCATTTACCGATCATTGTCCCCATGGATTATTTCCAGTTGGTTTTTGCTACTAAAAATAAAATTGCTGCCAGTAATTCCATGCAAATAAATCTCTTCTCCTTTTAATAACACTCTTATGATATATATGTACATACATATATATCCACAAAGAGAGATCTATGTCTCTAAATATTTATATATGTGGGTATATCTCTCTATATTGATCTATTACTTTATCTGCAAATCTATGTATCTAGTATTTGCGGGAGGAAATGGTTTATGGCACATGTATAGTATACATTGTTTGCCTTAGTTCCTCATCTGTAAAATGAGCTAGAGAAGGAAATGGTAAGCCATTGCAGTATCTTTGCCAAAAAAAATCCCTAAATGATGTCATAGTCGGACATGACCAAAACAACCAAACAACACCAACAGTGTACATTTCTTGCTTTCTATGTTGCCACATTATCATTCAAAGTTACCTTCATCTTCATCTCTGCCTGTGTACTCTCATCTCCCAGCCCAGCCCTCCTTTCTCTGTATTGTATGCTTAGAGAAGACAGATCAAATTCAATGGGCCAGCCAAATAAAGAATCCAAACCAAGTGCATTCTGGCAACACAAAAGATGAATTAGAATTGGCAAAGGATAGAATAGCCAGGCAAGCAGAAGCCAAGCAGCTCACCACAGTCCCTTTTAGTGGTTTCTAGTCCTAGAAACGAGTTTGGTTATATTCCATAGCCCATGCTTTTCTTGTTTTCAAATGTTGTATCACGTGTAGACAGAGCCCCCTTGTGGAACTTTTTTTTTCCAGGAGAATTAAAAAAACAAAACAAAACATAGAGCTATTAGACATGAGAATCAACTAATCAAGAGTCCTGACTTTACCTCTTGGAAACTATATGCTAACCCACTATTGCCCAGAAGACATGGGATTTCTTTTTTATTTAAAATAATTTTATCATAAATTAATAAGTGCCAACATAAACATAATTAAATACAAAATGTGGAATAAAATCTTTACTTAACTTAAAATTTTAGTATTTGTCCAAACAGAATCAAACAAATCAAGAAACAAAGTATTTGCTCAGTGTTTACTGGAGTTCTACTACTTTTGTTGCTGTTTTCTTTTTTTGAAGTATTGTTATACTCATAGGATCATAGATCAAGAGGTAGAGGCCATATAGTTCAAATATCATTATAAAAATGAGAAATCTCAGGACTATCAAGGTCAAGCAACTTACCTAAGGTCACACAGATAGTGAGTGCCAGAGACAGACTTTGTATATACAGTTCTGGTTCTGCTGATTTCCCTTTGCATCATTTCATATATGGCTTTTTAATTTTTCTATGCCTCATAATTTTCTCTTTTTTAATGTCACCATATTCCATCATATTAATATACAAAAGCAGCAAGGTCGAGCAGTGGCTAGAGCACTGGGCCTGAAATGAGAAAGACCTGACTTCAAATGCAGCCTCAGACCCTTAGTGCCTGTATGACTCTTCTCTTTGTCAAGTCATTTAACTTGTTTGCCTCAGTTTCCTCAGCTGTAAAATGAAGTATCTGCCTCACAGTATTATTGTGAAGATCAAATGAGATATTATTTGTAAACCTTTTAGGACAGTGCCTGGCACATAATAAGCAAACACCAAATCAATATTTGTTTCCTTCTTTCCTTCCTTCATTCCTTCCTTGAAGAGGCAGTATAATATAATGACTAGACAGCTGGCCTTGGGATCAAGATATCCTGAGTTCATGTGCCTCTGACATATCCTGGTTGGGTGACTTTAGGCGAATAACTTGACCCCCTCAGTTCCCACGACAATTCTCTGGAGTGATAAATTTCAGAGAAGGAGGCAGCCTGCTCTGGTAGAGAGGATTTCCTCATCCAAAGGTTCCCTATACCAATGAAATCACAGGCCCAGCTCTTATCATTAATATACCATGATCTAGTCAATAAATCTCTATTTACTTTATATATACTTTGTCTCTAGTTTTTTTCAACCTAATAGGACAGAGCTGCTTAAATGAAACATTTTTGCAGAAAGAACTTCACATCAGGTAGAATGTAGCCTTTATTTATCCTAATTGTTTCTAATATCTGTACTGGGTCTATTAAGTAGATTTTACAGTTTCTGTTTACACACTCTCGAAACCTCCCTTCACCAATAAGACTAAAGTGGAGAGAGTGATCTTGAATTCATCCTTCTACTACCTAGATTTGTTACAAATTAATTAGAAATTAATATTAATTGAAAGAATAAATTTAGACCATCTTCAGGTCATATCCCAATGTCCATATGGTGGCACAATGGATAGAATACCAAACCTGGGGTCAGAAGACCTGAGTTCAAAAACTAGCCTCAGACACTTACTGTTGTATGGCCCTGTATAAGTCATTCCTCAATTTTCTCGCCATAAAACAGGGATACTAATAACATCTACCTCCCAAGGTTGTTGTGAGATAATAATTGTGAGATAATAATGAGATAATGTTTGTGAAGTATTTCACGAGTTACCTTCATCATCATCACTGTGTTATACATAAAGCACAATCTTAAGCCATGGAGATATACAAGGATGAAAAGATTCCCTTCCCTCATATAACTTGTGGTCTAAAATGGGAACTATGACAGATACACAGACAGACAGACACATACCACACACATAAATACTAAAAGTGAAGCAAGTACTCTGACTTCACTCTGCCAGAGTGAACCTGCCTTATATCATCCTTTAGGGTTATAGTGATACCCCTGAGGGGTTTGGAGCATCTTTCTCTAGTGCACTTGACTTGAGCCCTCATTCTATGTGTATACCCTAACTCTGAGCAACTCATCTTCCAGTTCCATTTAATCGTTAACATGAATTAAATGTTACAAAGGAATGTTTGCTTCAAAGATATAGCAAGAATTGAAGTACAAATAACCCCCACTCCCCAACGCTTCAGGGAGCACATTTTTCCTGATGCTACCTTGATCCCTGGGGAAAGTGGGCTCAAACTTATCTAGCATTAATCCTACTAAGATTATGTGCACATGAGACATTGCCACTGGATAAGCCCATGTCTCAGCTACCACTAGGCTGAATCTGAAAGGCCAGGGCCCCCAGACTGTGAGGGTGCCAGGATAGGCAAGCAGTGCCAATAGTAGACTTTGATTAGAAGCTAGTATCTGAAGGGAAACAATATAAAATAAGAATAGAAAGGAAGATTGGAGGCAGCTTATAGGGACTTTATGAAGCTAAAGAGTTTTTATTTTTTTTTAATCTCATAGGTAATCAATATTTCAGGAGGAATATGAATGGTTATTAGACTATTTTGACAGCTGTGTCAAAATGGATTGTAGAAGGGAGAGAATGGAAGCCGATCATGGGGGACACTACCACAGTAGTCCAGGGGAGAGGAGCTAAAACCTTGTCAAGCTTGGGGGCTATTTGAGTGGAGAGGGAGGATTTCATTTTCCCCCAACAAGAAAAGTTGTAGAGGTAGGATGGATAGCACTTAGTAATTGATTGGATATGGGACAGGAGAGGGGAGAAGCAAGAATAACTGGGAGGTTTTAAGGTTGGGTGATTTGAAGGTCTGTGATCAATAACAAAAATTGGGAATTTGGGGAGGTGGAGCAGGCTTGGGGAAGATGATATTGAATTTAAGGTGCTGGTGGGATATACAGGTGGAGTTATCCAGCAGGACTGGAGCTCTTGGGAGACTGAGCAATGATTTGCACAGAGGTGATAATGGAAGCTGTGGGAGTGGATGGGATCGTTGAAGCAAATGTTAAAGATTGAAAAGAAGAGAGCCTTAGGGAGCACTCACAGTTATGGAGTAAAAGTGCTATAATGATGCTCAATCTGCAAATTAGATCCGCAAAGATTGGTCACCCAGGGAGCAGAACCAGGAGAGAGTAGTGTCATGGATGCCAAAGGAAAATAGCATATCCAGTGTGGTGTGGTAGATGGAGCCCTGGACTTGGCTTAGGAAAACAGAAGTTCACACGCTAGCTATATGGGCCTGGGCAAACTATGGAACTTCTGTCAATCTCGGTTTCCTCGTATGTAAATAATAATGATGATAGCAACAACAACACCTTCTTTAAGGGGCTGTTGTGAGGGTGATACACAGCATGTGGGAATCTTTAAGGTGCTATGGAAATGCTAGTTACTGTTATTGATTTTAAGTGTTGTAGAACTGTTAAGACAGATGAGGACTGAGAAACTGGATTTAATTTGAAAGTTTCATTTGTCACCTTGGAAGGAGCATTTTCAGTATAGTGCTGGGGTTGGAAGCCAGACTGTGAGAGGTCTAGGAGTGAGGCAGTGGTCAAGAAGTGAAGACAAGCAGTCTATTTTCTAGGAGTTTTTTTAGTGAAGAAGTGACAGTATGGCAAAGCAGAACACTGGCTGCATTCAAAATTCCTCTCTGATACTAGCTTTGTGACCTTGGATAAGTCACTAACCCTTCCTTGGTCTCGGTTTCCTCATCTGTGAGGTGAGGGGGTTGGACTACATGGTCTCTGAGATGCTTTCTTAGCTCTAGATCTATAAGCCTACGGATAGTAGCTTGTGGAGGTATCAGAGTTGAAGGAAAGTTACTTAGGAAAGGAGACAGCTCAGAGTGTAGGTAACAGGGAAAGGGCCAGTATAAAAGTGAGACTGGAAATGAAGAGGGATGATGACTGATGAATCAAGCTCTTGGTGGAGACTAGAGGGAATGCAATTGGGAAGGCATGTGAAGGGCTCCTCTTTACTAAGGAGGAAGATCACTTTTTCCTCTGAGAATATGGAAGAAGAAGGAGATGGAGGAGAGTACAGAGAAGCTCTTAAGTGTGGGTAATGGGATATGAAGGAGTTGAAGTGAACAGCTCCACTTATTAGCAGCTGCCTGGATTCAGCACTGGACCTAGACAGAGTTAGGAAGACTCGAATTCAAATCTGACCTCAGTCACTTATTGGTGGTGTGACCCTGCACCAATCTGTGACTTCAACTCTATTTGCCTCAGTTTTCTCAACTGCAAAATAGGAATAATGACAGCACCTACCTTTCAGGGTTGTTGTGAGGATCAGCAGACGTAATGGTTGCATAGCGCACAGCACAGTGCCTGGCACATAGTAGGGATTATATAATGCTCACCTCCTTCACTTTTTTAGTAGTAGCAGATGAGGTCATCTACTAAGTGGGCATGAGGATAGACCAAGAAAGAGAGGAAGGTTTGGGCAAGGTGGTAAGGAGTCACGTTAAACTGAATTCTACTGGTTTTACTTACTTCTTTCCTTTCCCTATCCCCATCCCCACATCCTTTTGTGTATTATAGGTCACATGCTAAATGTGAAAGGAAATTATATGGAATGTTCGCCTCTTCAGTAATGGAAACATCTAAATATCACTTTAAATGCTGTTATGAAAAACAGATAGCAATGAAACTATCCTTCCGATCCACAAAAGCCTGATCTTAGACAAAAACCCATCAGATTCCAATCACATTTTCTCAGAAACAAGTTCAAAGAAAAAAATTATTGGTTTATCAAGTTCTGTTTACTGTTTGAGGTTCTCTGATTCCAGATGGATACTTTACTAAATATTATACTTTGTGTGCAATTCTTAAAACTAGAATATTTTGGTTGAATTCTAGCAAGCCTCTTGGAGACAGGGTCTGTTTTCCCACATTTTATGTTTCTTATCACACCTAGCACAGTGCAAGGAAGCCAACAGACAGCTCTCAAAAATGCTAATTGATTGAATAAATGACCAAATGAATGAGTGGATTGATCAATAAAGAATAGATTACTCAGAACAGAGAACAAATTAACCATGACCTAGTGAAAGGGTTTTGGGATATTATTATCTTATGGCTTTTAATTTTCTGAATTTTACCCTGTAGCTTTGGTTAAGTGAAACAAACATCCATAACGAAATGGATAAATTAAATCACCTCAGTGTGTCCACATGCACACACCTATTAATGTTTTCTTAGTTTTGATGTATGAGATGAAACAAAATTTCCTTCATTTCTATTTCTTATCCTAAGTATATTTACATCTCCTACCCTCAAATCTATTAAGGGTCAATACTCTCTCTAACCAAGAAGGATCTTTTTTGGACATAGCCAATAGAATTCCTGGTGGTCTAGAAAGGGGGAGGAATGGGGGAGATGGGGAGAGTGGAGGGAGAGACAGAGAGAGAAGTTAAAGGAGAGTGAGGTTGAGAGAAGAAGGAGGAGGAGGAGAAGAAGAAAGAGAAAAAGGAGAAGAAGAAGAAAGAGAAGGAGAAGAAGAAGAAAGAGAAGGAGAAGAAGGAGAAGAAGAAGAAGAAGAAGAAGAAGAAGAAGAAGAAGAAGAAGAAGAAGAAGAAGAAGAAGAAGAGGAAGGAAGAAGAAGGAGGAGGAAGAGGAGGAGGAGGAGGAGGAGGAAGAGGAGGAGGAGGAGGAGGAAGAGGAGGAGGAGGAGGAAGAGGAGGAGGAAGAGGACGAGGAGGAAAGGAGAAAAAGAAGGAGGAGAAGAAGAAAGAGAAGAAGAAGAAGAAGAAGAAGAGAGAAGGAGAAGGAGGAAGATGTGAAGGATGATGATGACAAGGATAAGGACAAGGGGAATGAGGAAGAGGAAAGAGGGAAACAAAGAGATAGAAAGAGACAGAGAGAAATAAGGACAGAGAGTCAGGGACAGAGATACAGAATCATTGGGGTAAGGAAGAAGGATGGATTGAGGATAGCCCTCAAGTAGAGGGCTTAGGTGACTCTGAGGATGATGGTTCCCTTGACAATAATAGGAAATGTGGGAAAAGGGGGTTCAGGGGAAAGGAAATGAGTTCTTTGGATATATTGAATTTAAAATGCCTATGGAACACCCAGTCTGAGATTCCCAAAAGGTAATGTAGGATTGAAGGTAAATAAAGAGATTAGGGCTGAAAAACACATCTTTGCAAAGAGATGATAATTGAACCCATGGGAGCTGATGAGGTCACAAACCAAGATAATATAAAAGTAGAACGGAAGAGGCCTCAAGACAGAACATTGGAGGACATTTAAGTCAGTGGTCATCAAACTTTTTTGATTGTGCATCTCTCACAAAAAATTAGCATCTACCCCCCAAAATATGTGTATTTCAATATGTATACATTATATAAATGTCATGTCAAGTTAACAATCACTTAACAACCATTTACTTTGTGCCAAAGACTTAAAGTAAGTGCAGAAAGAAAGTTCTTGCCTTCAAGGAGTTCACTTTATATTGGGGAAGATAAATAGAAAAGGATGTTTAAAAGAAGTGGTACACGGAAGGAGAGAAGGTATCCACATGAGGGCATGGTAGACCAAGTCCAGAGAGTCAAGATTAAAGCCCAGAGAAAAATGTACTACCAAACAAATAATTATAAAACTTACACAAAGATAGAAATTCAAAAGGATGAGATAAAGATAATGTATTATTTGATCCCAGAATCCATAAAGAACCACTATAATTTATTGAGCACATGAGTGACAGAACTGTGCTTCTGAAAAAAAAATCACTTTGCCAGTTGTGCAGAGAATGGATTATAAAGGGGAGCATATGGAAGCATGGCACCCAGACGAAGAAGCTATTGCCATAGTCTCAGTAAGAGGTGATAAGGGCCTAAAATGGGTGGTGGCAGCTATGTGAATGGAAATAGGTGAGAAATCCAGACTTAGAACAAATCCAAGTTAACAGCCGACTTAATAGGTGTGGCAAGGGAAAGGGAGAAGTTGCAGATAATTCTGAGACTGTGAGGACCTTTGGCATTAGAAGGCTGTAGGGAAACAGGAAAGAGGAGTGGGGTTGGGGAAACTGATAATGGAAGGATAGCTACAAAACACTTAACAATCCTGCCCATCCTGTATGATTCATTCTTTATTTTATGCAAAGGTAAATGAGGAAGAGAAGGCAGTTACTCATCAGTAACTCCTCCAAAGGCTCCTGCTAGCCATGAGGTTCCCAATGGATTCAGTTCACAGGTCCCTGGGCTAAGGCCATGGACCCCTCAGGGAGCTTCAGCCTCCACTTTGGAGACCACAGACCACAATGTTAAGGAATAGCTGTGCTGGGTTTATCATAGCCTGTTCTCACTGCTTTGGCGACTGTGGTTATCTAATTCAGCAGGGTCAGCGGGTCCATGATAAGGACTCTGAGAACGGGCCTTCCCAAAGACAAGAATGGTCAAGAAGGGACCAACCAGATACTCCATCTCCCAAATTATGGCCATATCAGGCCTATCAGTACCAGTGTTTCTGATGTGCTGATCACCATATGTCCTGGCAGGAGCAGCAATCAACTGTGGGCAGGAGGCCTGCCGGTGGCAGAGAAACTTATGCTAGTCAGTCAGAAAAATGAGCATTTACTAAATCTTTACTGTGTGCGAGGCATCATGCTAAGTGCTGGGGATACAGAGGAAGGCAAAATGTCAAAGACTCCTCTACGTACTGGGTATTTGGCATCCTCATTACACTTGAGGAAACATTTTGCTAGGGTAGGGGACAGAGCAGACCAGACAGAAAATAGTCCACAGTGACTCACAGAGTTACAGCATCTCAGAGCTGGAAGGGATTTCAGAGGCCATCAAGTCCAATTTGTATCAGATAAGAGTGTCCTGTACCATAGACTCAACAAGTGACCTTCTGTGGCGGGGGGTTTGACCTGGAGTTTGTGAACTAGTTTTTAAAAAATCTCTTTTGATAGCTAAAATCTATTATGATTTCTTTCCTTTGTAATCTTAGGTACTTTACTTTATGCATTTAAAAACACTGTTCTGAAAAGGGGTATAGTCTGCCAAAGGGGTCTATGACACAAAAAAGTCTAAGAACTCCTGCTCTACAGCCAGTCTGATACGACTACTTTTTGCTATGTTAGAGATAGAATTCTTTTCAGGTTTGGGTTGAAGTAGAGGGGCACTTAACTCTGAAATTCTGTGATTCTATGAAGTATGGTTATCCAGACTTTGCTTGATGTTCACGTGCAAGTCAAGACATTGCCCTCATGATGTCATTAGTCTTCTTTGAGAATGAAGGATGAATAACAACAACATACAGGTGAGCATGGGGATGGGGGTCCACTCCTTCTAAACCATTCCATTCCTCTTTGGTCTAAGTTTTTCCATAGATCAAACAGAAATTTCCTTTCATGTCAACTTCCACTCAGTGCTGCTAGCTCTGCCCTCTAAAGCCAAATGGAATTAGTCTATTCTTAGTTCTGTGTGATAACTTCCCAAATATTAGAAAATAGCTGTCATATTGCCATTTTTTCTTGAAGGTAAACATCCTCAAATCTTTCAGCTGATCCTCATGACAGGAACTTGAGTCCTTCAACCCTTCTGGTTGTCCTCCTCTGGAAACTCTCCAACTTCTTCATTTCCTTCCTAATATGTGGTTTCTGGAACTGAGCACAAGACTTTAGATGTGGTCTCACCAGGGCAGAGTGCAGCAGGGTTATCACCTTCCTAGTTTTGTACATGAGAGTGTATTGAAGAGTGTTAGCTTTGGTGAAAGAGAGAGGCAGATACAGAGATAGACAGAGACAGAGAGGAATAGAGATAGAGATAGAGAAAGGAAAGAGAAATAAGATGAGTCCAGCATGACTAGTTCTTGATAAAAATACAGGCATACCTTTGGAGATCTTGTGGGTTAGGTTCCAGAGCACTGCAATAAAGAGAATATCACAATAAAGTGGGTCATATGGATTTTTTTTTGTTTTCCCGGTGTCTACAAAGTTATGTTTACACTATACTATACTCTATTCAGTATGCAATAATACTATGTCTAAAAATGTATATACCTTAATTAAAACACTTTATTGCTAAGTAATGGTAGCCATTACCTGAGCCTTCAGTGAGTGACAATCTTTTTGATGGTGAAGGGTCTTGCCTCAATGTTAATGGCTGCTGACTGATCAGGTGGTGGTTGTTGAAGGTTGGGGTGGTGGCGGCAATTTTTAAAAATAAAATAGTAGTGAAATTTGCCACATCAATTGACTACTCCTTTTACTTAACACTTAGAGGCCATTGTAAGCCTATTAATTGGCCTAATTTCAATACGGTTGTGTTTAAGGGAATAGGGTAGCCTGAGGAGAGGTAGAGAGATGGGGAACAGCTGATCAGTGGAGCAGTTAGAATAAATAATACATTTAATTGCCATCTTTTGTGGGCACAGTTTGTGGCATTCCAAAAGTTACATGAAAGATCACTGATCACAGATCACCACAACAGACATAAAAATAATGAAAAAGTTTGAAATATTGTGAGAATTGCCAAAATGTGACACAGAGGCATAATGTGAGCCCATGCTATTGGAAAAAATGCCATGGATAGATTTGCTTGAGGCTGGGTTGCCACAGACCCTTAATTTGTAAACAATGAAATATCTATGAAACACAATAAGACAAAATGCAATAAATGAGATATGCCTGTATCTTACCTCTTTGTGATTTTTATTTCTTTTAATTTAACATCTCAGGATCTTAGTTCATCATCTAAAAATGAGGAAACTATATTAGAAACCTTCTGAAGTTCCAGCTGTATTTCTTATGATGCTATGATGAAAGTATTTGTTTAAGGAATAAGAGAAAGAGAAGTAATACATGGTTTGAGTATGCTACAGTAGATCACCTATCCAGAGGGAATAAAGAAATGATGAATTCAGGAAACAGCTCAGAATACATGAATGGAGACATGATTTAGTAGTAAATGGGAGACTTTAATTATTTTGACATCTAGAGCTCTATTTCTGCTAAAAGTATAGAAGTTGATAAATGTTTGGTTTGCCTTAATAAAGGGTACATAACTAATGGGGGAAAGTGTTATTCAGCCCTACTTGTGATAAACAAGAGGACAGTGGCTACTGAATTAGAGATGCTTGTAGAAATCTTGAAAGGAAGTCAACACTTCATCTTGTTTGTTGTAAGAGATGAGTAAGGAAAAATCATTCATAATCTCATGCATAACTCTGTGGAATAAACAGTTTCAAGAGTTCATAGCCAGACTAAGATGATGAAATAAATTGAAATTGAATGGTTTCAAAAATGAAAGTCCCATAAGACAAACACACATTGTTCTGTTGAGTGGGGGGAGGGTTGTTTCAAGAGACCAATATTCAAGAACAGGTAAAGAAGAATTTAGATTTTAAAAGAACATATGTAAAAAATGGAAAGAAGGGCATGGAACTGAAGATGTATGGCAAATATTGATAGGACCCTATAGGAACAATGTTAGGAGGGCTAAAACTCAGAATGATTTGAAACTGGTGGTCAATTCTAAGAACACTGAATCATGACGTTGTTGGCAGTGTTGTTGTTGGTGGAGGTGGTGGAGGTGGAGGATGGTAAGATGATCACAGGTAGGTAAGATGATCAAAGAAAGGATAGGACTTTTATTTTTTTTTCATTTTACATTTTTTTTTATTTTTAGTTTATAACACATGGTTCTACATAATTTTGAGTTCCAGATTTTCTCCCCTCCCTCCCCCCTCCCTCCCCAAGATGGCATGGAATCTCATATAACTACCATGTATAACTTCGCATTGAATTAATTTATGCACTAGTCAAGTTGTGGAGAAGAATTATGACCAATGTAATGAATCATGAGAAAGAAGAAACAGAACAAAAAAAAACCCCAAAAACAAAAGCAAAAGAGAAGAAAAAAGGCGAGCATGTAGTGTGCCTCAATCTGTATTCAAACTTCACAGTTCGGATAGGACTTTTTTTTAATTAATTAATTTATTTATTTTTAGTTTACCACACACGGTTCTACATAATTTTGAGTTCCAGATTTTCTCTCCTCCCTCCCCTCTCCCTCCCCAAGACGGTACGGAATCTCATATAACTACCATGTATAACTTTGCATTGAATTAATTTATACACTAGTCAAGTTGTGGAGAAGAATTATGACCAATGTAATGAATCATGAGAAAGAAGAAACAGAACCAAAAAAAACCAACCCAAAAACAAAAGCAAAAGAGAAGAAAAAAAGCGAGCACGTAGTGTGCCTCAATCTGTATTCAAACTTCACAGTTCGGATAGGACTTTTTTTAATTAATTAATTAATTTATTTATTTATTTTTAGTTTACCACACACGGTTCTACATAATTTTGAGTTCCAGATTTTCTCTCCTCCCTCCCCTCTCCCTCCCCAAGACGGCATGGAATCTCATATAACTACCATGTATAACTTTGCATTGAATTAATTTATACACTAGTCAAGTTGTGGAGAAGAATTATGACCAATGTAATGAATCATGAGAAAGAAGAAACAGAACCAAAAAAAACCAACCCAAAAACAAAAACAAAAGAGAAGAAAAAAGGCGAGCATGTAGTGTGCCTCAATCTGTATTCAAACTTCACAGTTCGGATAGGACTTTTAATAGAAGAATCAATGATAACAAACAAGGAAAAACAGATCTAACAAGTTGACTCTTGGTGATCAAAGAAGATCAGAGAAAGTATAGGACCTACAGGTAGAAGGATAAATGATAATGAATGATGAACAACAGATATGACTAGTCAACTCTTATTTTTGTTCCTGTTTTCTTTACAAAGAACAATTTTCAGATTGGGAAACCTAGAACCAAAGTGGTTAAAAGGGAATTGAAAGGGGCAACTAGGTGGCGTAGTGAATAGAGTCAGGAGAACCTGAATTCAAACCTGGCCTCAGACACTTGAGACTTGATAGCTGTGTGACCTTGGGTAAGTTACTTAACCCCAATTGCCTTGCCTCTTCGCCCTCCAAAAAAAAAAGGAATTGAAAACCATGATAAGGAATGTGATGATGAACATAACAACTAGCACTTATATAGCAAAGCACTTTACATACCTACATTATCTAATTTCATCCATACAATAATGCTACGATATAGATGGAATTATATCATTTTTTAATAAACAAGATAACTTGTGGCTTGTCCAGGGTCAAACAACCAATAAGAGTTCAAGGCAGGACTGAACTCAGGTCTTTCTGACTCCAGGCCCAGCACTCTAACCACTGAGCCACTGACCTGCCCTCAATGAGCTCAGGTCATCATGCCTGAATACACTACATTCCAGGTTACTAACAGAATTGGCTAATGTAATGGTTCTGCCATTGTCAGTGATTTCTGAAGAATCTTGGAGGACAACACAAGTGTCATAGAAAAGGTAAATGTCCCAGTTTTTTAGAAAACTGGATTGGAAGTTCAAAATGAGTGAAAAAGTGACACGATGGTTCAAAAAGCTAATACTCATGTGGAGCAAGCTATTTGACTAGTTCAGAACCAGGAGCGATGTGGAAATGGCAAAGAAGGTGGTTTAGGTTCTATTATCAGGTAGAACTTCCCACCAATGGAAACTTCCTTAAAGAGGAATGGACTGCCTAGAGAGAGGTGGCTAAAGATCTCCCTGGTTGGAGTCTTTAAGCTGAGACTTGAAGCATTTAAATTTGGTATGGCCAGGATTCCTTCATATATAGTCTGGATGAGATGATTGCTCAGGTTTCTTTCACTTCTCAAATTCTGTGATTCTTCTGGTTGGCTCTGGGAGTCTATTGGGATTTTGATGGCTTTTATGGGTTCAATTTAGTCAAGCCTCTTATCTGTCAGTGGCTATTTCCCTTTTCCCTCTCCTCGGCACTGTATTCCTTATCCCTTGATTCCCAATTACCCCTGGTGACAGTGAAACTTACCTGGCCATGGGGATCCTGACACAGACTATTTAAAAGCTGCTTAGAATGACTTTTGATCTCAGTCCTGGTCCTGCATCAGTTAAACTAAATCTAAAGCCAGCAGCCAATTGGGACACTAGTTATAACTGAATATGATAAATGTTTCAAGTACAATTTGTGACACTGTTGATTTCCAAGCTTAACAGAGTGAGATTCCACTTTAGAAAAAAAGTTGTGATCACCCTCTCTTTTCATAAAAAAAAAATCTACTGAAATAGCATACTACATATTTTAGCCATCACAAATGTATGTGTTATTTTACTTTTTTAAAACAGAGACAATAAAAGACAAATTTAACTTTAACTTGAAAATTTCACGTGTCAGTGAATATTAGCAAATTATTTCAGTTTTTCTTTTTAAAATTTTTTACTTTACTCTGAACGTAAATAAAACAAGTATTTCTATAACATAGTAGAATAGAAAAAAGATGATTACACATAAAATTGCAAAGCTATTTAAACTATGTTAAAACTATATTAAACTATGTTAAAGCTATGCAAAACTTTTAAAACTGCAAAGCTTTTAAATATATAATAAAGTTATGATGTGACTTTCTTTTTTTTTAATTGTTTTTCAGATACCACCTCTCATACTACCTGCCTGCGTATGGGCAAGCTCTTACCCTCTCAGAACCTCAGTTTCTTCATGTGCAAAATGGGTAATCATATCTATAGTATATATGTCACAGACTCAGTTTAGCATATTAAGCGCTTTGCAAAGTTTAAGGCATAATATAAATGTCAGTAATTATCACTCTGAAATATCACAGGGAAGAGTTCTTAGAGAAGCCCTTATCCTGTAAAATTTCAGCTGCTGCTCCTTAGTTAGACTCTGTACTCGGGAAGCAGAGCTTGAATAAATGCCCGGGAGCTTTGGAAAAAGATTCTCATGTTTACAAATGTGTGATTTCCTTATCTAATCCTCTTCTTCCTCTACTTTCTGTTTTTTCAGTACTAGTAATTCTGAACACATGCCTACCAAAATATCCTCTCTGGGTGGGGATCAGCTTGACATTTAGGGATGAAATCTCCATCCAGAAACATACACAGCCATTCAGATTTTGTGACATTTGGATTTCAAATCAACTGGCTTCTGTGCTTGTATTTGCTGAGTGCCAACCCCAAACACTGAGTGCTTTATGGTGTGGGGTGTCTCATATCCCAGCCCTAGGGCTAAGATGACAAAGATAAATATGAGGAGGTTCCCATTTCCTTGGCTCTTATTTCACTCTCCATAGAGGCTAAGCACTGAAAAAGTGTCACAAAAGCCAGTTTTCCTAGAACAGCTGAGAAAAGGCCAGCACTGACTCTAGAGCTGAAAAAGCAAGAAGGTAGAAAGTGTTCTTGGTCTGGCTGGAGTAGACAAGGAAAAAGAAGGGAGCTGGAGGGGGAAATTGGGGAAGTTGTTATGTGACTGTTTCAGGTGGGGCGTAAGCAAGGGAGAGAAGAGAGGGGGGATAGAAAGGGAGAGAATGGAGAGAAGAGAAAAGGACATGAAGGGGGAAAGAAGAGAGGAGGGGCAAATGGAAATGAGGAGAGAGGAAATGGAGAAAGCCAGGGAAGTGAGGAAAAGGATGAAAAGAAAGGGAAGGTTGGAGAGGTATAGCAAGGGGAGGAAAAGGAAGGATCTCTCCCTCTATGTATTTATTATGTTTCCCAACTATCTTAAATCTTAATTTCTGGCTTACAAGATTTAGAACTTCAAGGCATCTTAGAAATCATTTAATCCAATGCCTTTATATTATTTTATTTTATGGATAAGGAAAATGAAGCCCTGAGGGGATACGACCTGCTTGAAGTCCTATACCATAGGATTAAATGTAATGCAATTCAATCCAATCAGCATTTATTTGGCACCTATTTGTGCGAGGTCCTGTTGTTGTTCTCTTTCATTTCAAAGAGGACCAATGACATCATGGGGTGATGTCTTGACTCCTGTGTGAGTTGGCTTTAAGCGATGCAGAGCTGCACAAAGTCATCAGCCTCACTCTATCCTCCAGAATCATCAAAGTTCAGTGGCAGGACAAAAGTCAAGACGACTGGTGATGGGCCAGGACGCAGTGCATGATCTTGGCGTCTTCAACATCTGACCAAGCTCCAAGTGCTCCACTGCACCTGCTGCAGCTGCCTTCATGGCCATTGGAAGAAGTTGTTTTTGTTTGCCTGCTCCATCAGGGGATGTCTTCACGTGTTTGGGATAGACACCCCTCTACCTCACCACTGGATCTGAGGCCTGTTGGGAGGTGCTGAGATTACAAATACAAAACAAATCAGTGTTTGTCCTGACGCAGCTAACTTTCTACTGGGGTGTGCAACACAGAAATTCACAGCAATCCTGGACTCCAAATCAGATGCTTTCTTCTACACTCAAAAGAACATTGAAATTGAGAAAAAGTCTAATAAATGAATCTCACTGCTTATTAGTAGCTTCCTGAAAGGGTACATAGGGAGTGGGCAGAGGGGAGTCAGGGAATTGGTTTAAAAGCATGTCAAATATTTACTCTAGGTGGAAAATACAGATCATATCATTAAAAAAATGTACTGCATTGCTTAGTACGACCAGAATCTCATCCAATTCAAATATTGTTTATTCATATCAATCAATATCTGCCTTGATACTACTTGAAAGTCTACCATTAAAGAGTCATTCTTTGGAGGATTGAAGGTTTGGGAGAGATCTTTTTAAAGCATCCTAGATGAGAATGCAAATGTACTAGGGTAGATTGCACCTTAAATCTTTATTAAGTAATAATTGCTCTCTACCTCCTCGGATTACCTTGAATTAGACTAATCTGTGTACAAATTGTATACAGTCTCCTGAGCAGAGAGTAAATTACTTGAGGACAGTTAATTTTTTGTTTTGTCTCTATGTTCCACTAGTCTGGTGCCCTGATCAGAAGAAGCACTTAATAAGGGTTCATCAAATTGATTTCTCCCCATTTTACAGATGAAGAAATTGAGGATTGTCAAGGTAAAGTGATTTTCTGAAGGGCACACAGTTAGTAAGTATGGGAGTAGTGATTCATACCTAGATGCCCTCACTACAAATCCAGCAAGTTTTATGAGAGACAGCCTGGCAAGTACTCCTGTACGTGCTCCTGTTATATCTATCGAAAACCCAGAAAAGAAAGTCATTGTCACTAAAGTCCTTGGCACTGCCAAATGGTTCAACATCAGAATTTGATGAGATTTTATCAGTGGCAATGGCACAAGTGGCAAAGAGGAGGTGTCACCATCTGCTTTGCTGATAGACCCTAAGGACCATGAGACCTTTCCATCTGACTTACAACTGAAACCTGCTACATGTGTTATCTCCTCTCTTTATAATGTAAGTTCTTTGAGAGCAGGGACATCTTACTTCTACAACTTTACCCCCATGCTTTATGCTTAATAAACACTTTTAATCCGTTAATTTATTGGCTAACTATGGTGTAAGGGAAAGAATGATGGATTTGGAATCAAAGGGTTTGAAACCTATCTTTGCCACTTACTAGCTGGGTGCTTTTAGGCAAGTTTTTTAATATCTTTGGGTCTTAATTTCCTCCTCTGTAAAATGAGAAGTTTGGGCTAGATCAAGCGTTCTTAACCCTTTTTTTTCATCATAGCTCTTTGTAGACAAACTCCTCAAAAAGGCCATCTACAATAGGTATCCCCTCTTTCTATCCTCTCACTCTCTTCTTAACCCCTTACAATCTGACCTTATCATTCCACCCAAGCTGTTTTCCCCAAAGTTACTAATGATCTCTTAGTTGCCAAATCCAACAGCCTTTTTTCAAGCCTCATTCAAGCCTTGAACACTGTTGATCACTCTCTTCTCATTGATACTCTCTTCTCTCTAAGTTTTTAGAACAACACTTCTAATTTTCCTCCTACCTGTCTGACTGCTCCTTTTTTCCTTTGTTGGATCCTCTTCCTGAATACACTCTGTAACTGTGGGTGTCTCTCAGGATTCTGTTTGGACTCTTTTCTCTTTTTCCTCTATGCTGTTTCATTTGGTGATCTCATCATCTCCCATGGATTCAATTGCAGTCTCCATGCTGATGATTCTCAAATCTACCTCTCCTGTCCCAATCTCTCTGCTGACCTCCAATCTTACCTCTTTGGCCTCTTTTCAGACATCTCAAACTGGATGTGTAGACATCTTAAACTTAATATGTCCAAAACAGAGCTCACTATCAATCCCCTAAACACTCCCCATGGTTCCCTATTACTGTAGAGAACACTACCATCCTCCCAGACCCTCAGTCTCACAAACAAGGAATGATCTTGATTCCTCATTATCTCTCACCCTCCCACATCCAAGCTGTTGCCAAGGCCTACCAACTTCACCTTTACAACATCTCATAAATAATCTTCCCTTTTTTCCTCTGACACCACCAACACTCTGGTGCAGGCCCTTATCCCTTCATATTTGCACTATTCCAATAACCTTCTGGTAGGTCTACCAGCCTCAAGTCTCTCCCTACTCTAATCCACTCACCATTCAGCCTCTAAAATGATTTTCCTAAAATGAAAGTCTGATTATGTCAACCCCCACTCACTAAACTCCAGTGGCTTCCTATTGCCAAGAGGAGGAAATACAAAATGCTGTTTGGCATTCAAAGCACTTTCCATTCTTTTTACACCTTACTCCCAAACACATATGCTTCAATCCAGGGACACTGGCCTCCTGGCTGTCTATGAATTAAACACTCCAACTTTTAGCTCTGAGTGTCCCCCACATCCTCATATTCTAGATATTCCCTCCTCCCACTCTGCCTACTGACCTCAACTAAAATCCTCCTACAAAAAGCCTTGCCCAACCTTTCTAAATTCCAATGCTTTTTCTCTGTTAATTATTTCCTTTTTCTCTATCTATCTATCTATCTATCTATCTATCTATCTATCTGTCTATCTGTCAGTCTGTCTGTCCATCAGTCCATCCATCTGTCTGTCTATCCATGTGCATGTTGTCCATCCTCATTAGACTGCAAGCTCCTTGAAAGAAGAAGATGGCGGCTGGAAAGCAGGGATTTGCTTAAGCACTCCCCCAAATCCCTCCAAATACCTATAAAAAATAGCTCTGAACCAATTCTAGAGCTGCGGAACCCACAAAATAGCAGAGGGAAACATGTCTTCAGCCCAGGAGAGACTGGATGGTCGCCGGGAAGGGTCTATCACATTGTGCTGGGAGCAGAGTGCAGAGTGGAGGTGGTGCGGCGGTGGCAGTGGCAGCAGCAGGAAGCTCCTGAGGCTGCTTCCAGAGCTCCAGCATCAGCTGTTTTCCAAGTCCCTGGCTCACACAGTGGGAGGAGTGTGGCAGCGGATCAGAGCAGGAATGCAAGGAATGCTTTGTGGGCACAAAGGAAGGATCTCTTGCTGCGCCCTGCTTGGATCTGGACTGCAGTCCTGGGTGGCGGTTCTTGGGGGAAGAGGAGGGCTATTGTGACAGAGACTGGGGTGATGGTGGAGTGAAAGTAGCTCTGAAAACAGCAGTGCTTGGACCCTAAAGCTTGGGACAAAGTATTCTCCACTCTACAAGCAGTCATACACTGACAAAAAGCTCAAGGGTCAAGTAGTTGGCTGGGAACATGAACAGGCAGCGAAAATGAACTCAGACTCAAACTCAGACTCAAACTCAAACTCTAGATTCCTTTTTTGGTGACAAAGAAGAACAAAACAGCCAGAAGAACTCAACAAAGTCAAAGAGCCTACATCAAAAGCCTCCAAGAAAAATACAAATTGGTCTCAGGCCATGGAAGAGCTCAAAAAGGATTTGGAAAAGCAAGTAAGAAAAGTGGAGGAAAAAGTGGGAAGAGAAATGAGAAGGATGCAAGAAAACCATGAAAAACAAGTCAATGACTTGCTAAAGGAGACCCAAAAAATACTGAAAAAAATAACACCTTAAAGAATAGACTAACCCAAATGTCAAAAGAGCTCCAAAAAGCCAATGAGGAGAAGAATGCCTTGAAAGACAGAATTAGCCAAATGGAAAAGGAGGTCCAATGGACCACTGAAGAAAATACTACCTTAAAAATTAGATTGGAGCAAGTGGAAGCTAGTGACTTTATGAGAAATCAAGATATTATAAAACAGAACCAAAGGAATGAAAAAATGGAAGACAATGTGAAATATCTCATTGGAAAGACCACTGACCTGGAGAATAGATCCAGGAGAGATAATTTAAAAATTATTGGACTACCTGAAAGCCATGATCAAAAAAAAGAGCCTAGACATCATCTTTCAAGAAATTATCAAGGAAAACTGTCCTGATATTCTAGAGCCAGAGGGTAAAATAGAAATGGAAAGAATCCACCAATCACCTCCTCAAATAGATCCCAACAAGAAAACTCCTAGGAATATTACCAAATTCCAGAGTTTCCAGGTCAAGGAGAAAATACTACAAGCAGCCAGAAAGAAACAATTTGAATATTGTGGTAACACAGAGTAACACAAGATCTAGCAGCTTCTACATTAAGGGATCAAAGGGCTTGGAATATGATATTCCAGAGGTCAAAGGAGCTAGGATTAAAACCAAGAATCACCTACTCAGCAAAACTGAGTATAATGCTCCAAGGCAAAATATGGATTTTCAATAAAATAGAGGACTTTCAAGCTTTCTCAATAAAAAGACCAGAGCTGAATAGAAAATTTGACTTTCAAATACAAGAATCAAGAGAAGCATGAAAAGGTAAACAAGAAAGAGAATTCATAAGGGACTTACTAAAGTTTAACTGTTTTGTTTACATTCCTGTGTGGAAAGATGATGTGTGTAATTCATGAGACCTTTCTCAGTATTAGAATAGTTGAAGGGAATATGCATATATATGTATATATATATAGACAGAGGGCACAGGGTGAGTTGAATATGAAGGGATGATATCTAAAAAAAATAAAATAAATTTAAGGGATGAGAGAGGAATATACTGAGAGAGGGAGAAAGGGAGAGATGGAATGGGGTAAATTATCTCACATAAAGGTGGCAAGAAAAAGCAGTTCATTGGAAGGGAAGAGAGGGCAGGTGAGGGGGAGTGAGTGAATCTTGCACTCATCGAATTCAACTTGAGGAGGGAATAACATACACACTCAACTGGGCATCTTACTCCACAGGAAAGCAAGGGGAAGGGGATAAAAAAGGGGGGATGATAGAAGGGAGGGCAGATAGGGGGAGGAGGTAATCAAAAGCAAACACTTTTGAAAAGGGACAGGGTCAAGGGAGAAAATTTAAAATTTAATAAAGGGGGACAGGGTAGGATGGAAGGAAATATAGTTAGCCTTTCACAACATGAGTAATGTGTTTTACATAATGATACATGTGTGACCTATGTTGAATTGCTTGCCTTCCTAGGGAGGGTGGGTGGGAAGGGAAGAGGGGAGAGAATTTGGAATGTAAAGTTTTAAGAGCAGATGCTCAAAAAAATGTGTTTTTGCATGCAGCTGGGAAACAGGATATATAGTGAATGGGGCATAGAAATCTACCTGCCCTACAAGAAAGTAAGGAGAAAGTGGATGGGGGTGGGTAGTGGGGTGACAGAAGGGAGGGCTGACTGGGGAACAAGGCAATCAGAATATATGCTAGCTTGGAATGGGGGGGAGGGTAGAAATGGGGAGAAAATTTGTAAATCAAAATCTTGTGGAAATCAATGTTGAGAACTAAAATATTAAATAAAAATGATACTTAAAAGATTGTAAGCTCCTTGAGGGCTCTTGCCTTTTGTTTTTTGCATTCCCAGTACTTGGCACAGTGCTTGCCACATATTAGGTGCTTTAATAAATGCTTATAGAATTGGATTGAATCATAGAGCCCTTTGGCAGTTTAATGAAACCTAGGAACCATTTTGTAGAATGATAATTTTAAACACTTGAAGTAAAATACACAGGATCACAAAGGAAACCAAAGGTTAATGAAAATAAAGTGTAATTGTTTTCCCATCCAAATTTACAGATCCCTTGAAATTTATCCATAGATCCAGATTAGTAATTCCTGGACTAAGTTGCCAACAGTCCTTTCTAGCTGTCACTCCATGAGCATATGCTTTTCTATTCCCCTGAAGATAAAACAAACAAACAAACAAACAAAAAACAACTTTCCCCTTTTTGCCATCTTTCACATCTGGGTACCTGTGACAGCCCCTAATTAACACTGTTGTTTATCCTCCATTTTTGAAGAGGACCAATAACATCATAGGACGATGTCTTGATTCATGCATGAATTGGATCGAAGTGAGACAGAGTTGCACAACAAAGTCATCAGCCTCACTCTCTCTTCCAGAGTCAGCAACGTCTAGTGGCAAGACAAAAGTCCAGATGATTGGCAATGGCCCAGGATGCAGTGGATGACCTTGGCATCTTCACTGTCTGACCAAGCCTGCTTTCCCCTCCTTCATGGCCATTGGAACAAACTGTTCCCATCTGCCTATTCTGCCAAGGGAAGTCTTTACAATCTTGGGGTAGACATCCCCCTAACTCTCAATTAATATCTAAGCTGTTTGAGAGAAAAAAAATTGTTTTGCATTTGAATCCCAAGTACCCAGTGCATTACCCTATACATAGTAGGTAACCACTGAAATGAATCGACCTGAACTGAATTTTGTTACAGCCTAGCAAAATATAATTTTGTTACAGCCTAGCAAAATATAATTTTGTTAGTGCTATTAGTAACCACAAATTGGCTATCTTGAATATCTTATTACAGAAGATCATGACTCATGTCTAAATGCTATAGAACATGTCAACCCATGTTGCTGGCCCAGCAGCAACCTTAAGATCATCTTTTTCTTGGGGGAAACTCTGAAAAGATCTTACTCAATACTCTTACTCTTTTTGAGCTTGAAAATCTTTGATATGGAGGAAAAATAGCGTGAAATGTGTTCTCACTTGAAAAGAGGTTCCAAGGATCTGGTACTAGTAAGTTTTTCTATTCATATCTTAATCATTAATTCCCTGCCTTAAAGTTGAGTCACAGATAAGCCTTATCCTTCTCAGATTAGACTCACCTTCCTGTTATGAAATTCTTAACCAAGGGGAGGATGGATAATCTTGTTTTGGTCTAGAGACAATGGACTAGCAAGGTCAGGTACAGTCCAAGATGGCATTTAACAGTTTGTTTCCTTGTTTAATTGAAGTATTTGCATTAGAAATCACTCTTTCCTCTTCTGGGCTTTTTGAAATAAAGTTGGAAAGATTATTCCTTGGTTGTTATCCATTGGTTGATTGCATTTCAGAACTTTTTAAATCACAAAATAAGTGAAAGCTTAGCTCAATGGGACAGAGCCTCCTAAATGTACTACATCTGGGAGTCAGTCTTATGATGGCATTTTGGGCATTACCACTTTAATTATACCATCACTTCTTTCCTTGAGCTACAGGGGTGGTAACTCAAGTGCCTGGCTAGCATACCCATGAACTCTTCTACCCGTTGTCTTGACTTGAGATCTTTAGAACTTTTCACCTCCTCCCTTGGTTCTTGGAAGCCTCAATGATTCTCCACACTGTGGATGTGAAATAGAACAAGTGAGTCAGAAGTTCTGGGTTCCATTTTTGCAATGCTATTTACTAGCTTTGTGACATCAGATAAATCACTTAATCTCTCACTGCTTCAGTTTGCTTATCTATAAAACGAAGGGGTTGTGCCAGATGGTTACAGTCTCTATCCTTTGTCTTGTATTGGCATTTCCACCATTCATGCTTTGTTCCATATCCCTTCTCTTAGCACTTGGCAAGAAATTTGAGTGCAAATTTCAAATTGCAAACTAGCTCGGGATAAAAAGACATTGCCTGAGTAGCCAGCTTGCTTGCAAAAATTAATTCACTTTGTTCTCCCTGCTTGTGTTTCCTTTTCTCAATTTTTACACTCCCTTCCCCACCCCCAGCAAATTAGGTGTCTTCACTTCCTACTTCCTCAGCATGATTCACTTGTGTGTGTAATGTAATGCTTTTTTCTCTAGGGAGAGAGAAGAGACAGGGACCCAGAGAGATATTTCTATTTTAAATTAATTGATCATAGCTATCTGTACTCTGTGAAAAGAACAGGGAATAAGCTTGCTTTCCTTGTTGGGAGAGATGTTAAATTGTTGCCACTGACTTTCCATTTTCCTTTATGAGTCAATTTTACTGATAACATTTAGCAGAAACCTAATGAAAAGTACTATCCTCTCCTCCCCTAAATTTTTCCAACCAGGACTTCAACTTCAGTTTCCATAGATTTTTAGCTGTATCTTGTGATAATAATAATACTAATAATAATAATTCTTGTTTCTAGAATGATTTAAGGTTTACTGACAAACCTTCATGGTATTCTACCCATTTGAAGGAAGGCCTTGTTGTTTGTTATATTCACAGTCAATCAACATTTATTAGGCACCTACTACATGTAAAGTATTGAACCCTGCACCTTGTACAATGTCTTGCTTAATAGGTGCTTAATAAAAGTTTGTTGAATAACCACATGAGATGGATATTATTACCTACATGTTACCAATGGGGAAACTGAGGCACAGGAAACAATAATACAGCTCTTTAAGATTTGCAAAGCAGTTTACAAATATTGTTTCATTTTATCCCTACAACAACCCTAGGAGGTAGGAACTATAATTATCCCCATTTTAAAGATAGAAAAAGTGAGATAGACAGAAGTTCAGTGGCTTACCCAGGGTAGTGTCTGAAGCCAAATTTGAACTCAGAGTCTTCCTGGTTCCAGATCTAGCATTCTATTCACTGTGCCAAGTATCTGCCTTTATGTTTGAGAAAACTTAAGTTATTTGTCTAGGATGGCCTAGTTACTAAGAAGTCCAAGACTTGAACCCACGTCTTCTGAGTCCAAATACTAGTATGATTTCTACCCATTATTCTTCATGCCAAGAAAATAGCCAGATTGTGATTTTTCATTCTGAGGCAAAAGAAAAGCTCCTGCAAGTACATCTTTGATTTCATAATAGACGTTGATGGAATCCAAGAATCAGAGACTGAGCAATGCAAGAGAGTCTAGAGGTCATCTAGTTCAAGCCCCCTATTTGCAGATGCAGAAACTGAAGCCCACAAGAAGGTAAAACGATTTCCCTCAAAGGCACTTGAGGAACAACATGCAATGGGAGGATTTGAACTCAGGTTCTTTGACTCCAGAACCAACAGTTCTCTTCCCAATTGTTCTTTGTCCTTTCTCCAAGAGGACCAATGACCTCAAGAGGGTGATGTCTTGACTTGCAGGTGAATTGGATTTAATTGAGGCAGGGCCGTGCATAGTCATCAGCCTCACTCTCTCTTCCAGAGTCATTTGGATCCAGTGGCAAGATATAGATCAGGACAACTGGAAATGGCCCAGGATACAGCAGAGGGCCTTGCCCTTTTTAAGTTAAGGTCGCTCCCAGGTCTCAGTTTGTCTGAGACAACACCCATTCAATAATTAAAGGCTAGGTAAGAATTGAGGCGAAAGACGGCCTAGTTTGCTTTGACTAAAGAATCAGTCTGGGAGGGGAACAAGCTCGGGGTTTCTGGACCTCTTACCATTGGACCTGCTGATTCATGTAATATAAATGCATTTTACAGTCACCAAACTGGCATAATAACAGCAAGGATAGCTAACATTTACGTTGTTTATACTATATACTATTTAAATTATATACTTTAGGGTATACGCTTTTTTTTTAAAATAAAGTATATAATTTTTGGAGGGGGGTAGTTAAGTGGTACCTTGGATAGAGCTCTGGTCTTGGAGCCAAGAAGATCTGAGTTCAAATACAGCCTCAGACACTTACTGGTTTTGTGACCCTGAGCAAGTCACTTAACCCCTACTTGCCTCAGTTTCTCAAATGTAAAATAGAGACACACTGGAGAAGGAAATGGCAGACACTCCAGTATCCCAAGAAAGCCCCACAGACAAAAGTACACGGAATCATGTAGAGTCCGACGTGACTGAACAACAATATTCTTTATACTGTAAGCTGCATCCTTTCTACTTGTTCATCTATACAAAGAAGCTTACACTGCCTCTCCTACATCAGGACTACCTCCTTCCTCGTCATGCCTGGAAGCCTTCCCTCTCTTAGTGTCGTTTAGCATCGCCTCAGCTTTCAAGGTTACTGTGTCGCACTGATGATTCCTGTCGACCTTGTGACTCACTACCTGCCTTGGCTATGTCATAGGTTTGTGGTGAGAGCAGAGGGAAGGATGTTAAAAAGTCTCTAGTGCTACAAGAAGGTGAGGTATTAATTTAAAAATGGCCAAATGTTCTCTGAGCTGCTCAAAGCCCGGGAAGTTTCACATGAATAATAAAGCTCCAGCATCTTATCACAGTGACTATGCCAGATATGTATTTCAGAAAGCCAGACCAAGGCTGGCTGTGTTCTTAAATTATTAATCACACAATTTAGCACTTTCTTTTCAAAGTGTCTTGCCACTATTTGATGCTTGCTCCTCAGAATGTCGTTAGCAGGTTGCAAAAATTTCATTTTACAAAGGGAGGAATGAAAACAGAGAGGATTTCAAAGGGACCAGAGGCAGACCCGGAGCTAACAATTGAAGAAACCCACAGGCCAGTTGGGCTCTGGCTCTCCCTCATTGGCTTGGGGTACAGAACCCGACACAAACCAGATATGCGTAACATTTTTCACCATCTTAATCTCCATGCTGCATATTCAAAATAGGTCTTTGCTAATTGCACAGGACTATTCTTCCTTTTTTTTTGACTTTTTTTTAAAAATTTATTTAACATATTTAGTTTTCAGCATTGATTTTCACAAGAGTTTGGATTACAAATTTTCTCCCCATTTCTACCCTCCCCCCCACTCCAAGATGGTGTATATTCTGGTTGCCCTGTTCCCCAGTCAGCGCTCCCCTCTGTCACCCCACTCCCCTCCCATCCCCTTTTCCCTTCCTTTCTTGTAGGCAAGATAAATTTTTACACCCCATTGCCTGTGTATCTTATTTTCTTGTTGCATACAAAAACATTTTTGTTTGTTTTTGAACATCTGTTTTTAAAACTTTGAGTTCCAAATTCTCTCCCCTCTTCCCTTCCCACCCACCCTCCCTAAGAAGTCAAGCAATTCAACATAGGCCACATGTGTATCATTATGTATAACCCTTCCACAATACTCATGTTGTGAAAGACTAACTATATTTTGCTGCTTTCCAACCCATCCCCCTTTATTGAATTTTCTCCCTTGACCCTGTCCTCTTTCAAAAGTGTTTGTTTTTGACTACCTCCACCCCCATCTGCCCTCCCCTCCATCATCCCCCCCATTTTTTTTATCTTCTTCCCTCTTCTTTCCTGTGGGGTAAGATTCCCGATTGGGTATGTATGGTATTCCCTCCTTAGGCCAAATCTGATGAGAGCAACGTTCACTCATTCCCCCCTCATCCGCCCTCTCCCCTCCTCCCACAGAACTGCTTCCTCTTGCCACCTTTATGGGAGATAAACCATCCCATTCTATCTCTCCTTATCTCCCTCTCTCAGTATGTTCCTCTCTCATCCCTTAATTTGATTTTATTTCTTTTAGATATCTTCCCTTCATCTTCAACTCACCCTGTGTCTGCTCTCTCCCTCCCTCCCTCCCTCCCTCCCTCTCTCTCTCTCTCTCTCTCTCTCTCTCTCTCTCTATATATATATATATATATATATATATATATATATGTATATATATATATACATACACACATAGATATATACATACATACACATTCACCCATATATATACATAAACATATATGTATGCATATTCCCTTCAGCTACCCTAATACTGAGTTCTCATGAATCATACACATCATCTTTCCATGTAGGAATGTCAACAAAACAGTTCACCTTTAGTAAGTCCCTTGCAATTTCTTTTTCTTGTTCTTTTTCTTGATTACCTTTTCATGCTTCTCTTGATTCTTGTGTTTGAAAGTCAAATTTTCTATTCAGTTCTGGTCTTTTCACTGAGAAAGCTTGAAAGTCCTCTATTTTATTGAAAATCCATATTTTGCCTTGGAGCATGATGCTCAGTTTTGCTGGGTAGGTGATTCTAGGTTTTAATCCTAGCCCCATTGACCTCCGGAATATCGTATTCCAAGCCCTTCGATCTCTTAATGTAGCGGCTGCCAGATCTTGGGTTATTCTGATTGGGTTTCCACAATACTCAAATTGTTTCTTTCTGGCTGCTTGCAGTATTTTCTCTTTGATCTGGGAGCTCTGGAATTTGGTGACAATATTCCTGGGAGATTTCTTTTTGGGATCTATTTGAGGAGGCAATTGATGGATTCTTTCAATTTCTATTTTGCCCTGTGGCTCTAGAATATCAGGGCAGTTCTCCTTGATAATTTCTTGAAAGATGATATCTAGGCTCATTTTTTGATCATGGCTTTCAGGTAGTCCAATAATTTTTAAATTATCTCTCCTGGATCTATTCTCCAGGTCAGTGGTTTTTCCAATGAGATATTTCACATTATCTTCCATTTTTCCATTCCTTTGCTTCTGTTTTATAATATCTTGATTTCTCATAAAATCACTAGCTTCCACTTGCTCCAATCTAATTTTTAAAGTAGTATTTTCTTGAGTGGTCTTTTGGACCTCCTTTTCCATTTGGCTAATTCTGCCTTTCAAGGCATTCTTCTCCTCATTGGCTTTTTGGAGCTCTTTTGCCATTTGAGTTAGTCTGTTTTTTAAGGTGTTGTTTTCTTCAGTGTATTTTTCGGTATTTTTTTGGGTCTCCTTTAGCAAGTCATTGACTTGTTTTTCATGGTTTTCTCACATCCTTCTCATTTCTCTTCCCAATTTTTCCTCTACTTCTCTAACTTGCTTTTCCAAATCCTTTTTGAGCTCTTCCATGGCCTGGGACCAGTTCATGTTTTTCTTGGAGGCTGTTGGTGTAGGCTCTTGCACTTTATTGACTTCTTTAGGCTGTATGTTTTGGTCTTCTTTGTCAGCAAAGAAAGAATGCAAAGTCTGAGACTGAATCTCGGTGCGTTTTCGCTGCCTGGCCATATTCCTAGCCAACTAACTTGCCCTTTGAGTTTTTCAGTGGGGTATGACTGCTTGTAGACTAGAGAGTTCTATGTTCCACATTTGGGGGGAAAGTGCCAGCTCTGCCACACCAGCACTGCTCCTTCCCCAACCCCCAACCCAGACTGGGCTTAGATCTTCGGCAGGCTGTGCACTCCTGCTCTGATCTGCCACTTAATTCCTCCCACCAGGTGGTCCTGGAGCCAGAAGTAACAACAGCTGTAGCTGCCCCACCTCCGCTGCCCCCAGGGCTGGAAGCCGAACTGCAAACTCCTTCTACTCCTGCAGCTTTTCCCACTAACCTTCTCAGCAGTCTGTGGTGTTTGTGGGTTGAGAAGTCTCGTCAGGGCGCTAGGGCCCCCTCCGCCCGGCTTCTGGTCTGGATGGTCTATGCGGCTCAGGCTGGGCTCTGCTCCACTCCGTTCCCAGCTCCCAGCTCCGTGTGGGATAGACCTCACCCAGAGACCATCCAGGCTGTCCTGGGCTGGAGCCCTGCTTCCCTCTGCTTTTTGTGGGTTCTGCCGTTCTAGAATTGGTTCAGAGCCATTTTTTATAGGTTTTTGGAGGGACTCGGTAGGGAGCTCATGCTATTCCCTGCTTACCAGCCGCCATCTTGGCTCCGCCCCCCTATTCTTCCTTTAAAAATCAAAGAGAGCCAGGATCAAATCCATCGACTGGAAAAAACATCAAAGATGCAAGATGTGGAGAATATTTTATACCAGCTTCAAAATTAATTATAACATTTTCCTAGCTCACAAATGTGGCTGATCATCCCACTCTCCCACGTGAGGAACCAGGATAATAAAGAAGGGGTGTCAGATGCCTGTATTCTTCTCCCAGAGAAATCATTCTAAGCTGTGGATGGATTAGCTATTTCAGGACTGAATATTGAAACAGCAGAAGCAAATTAAGGAGACAAAGCTCATTCCTAGTGAAGAAAGGAACCAGGGGCTTATTATTGACTCAAACTCACCGTGACTTTGCTGTTACATTCCAAAGTTTAGCAGAAGTCTCATAGAAATTTAATGGAAGATTCTAAGAAGGTCTTGAAGAAGCAGATACATGGGATTCTGAATTAATGATGTTCTTTTCCAGGCCACAGTTAAGTGCTTCAAGGTCTCTGATCCAAATTCTGACTCAGCTGGACTTACATGATATGACATCATGGGGGAGAGAAAAAATACCATGAAGAATTTGTTCAAATACAAACCAAGAAATCCTTAAAATAGTCACCTTAAATTTCATCTTTCTTTTTAAAATCAGCAGTTAAAATGTATCTAGCAGCTATTAAGGAAAGAACCTTTGTAAGAAATACAAAAATTCAATTCAATTCCACCAAGTTTTATTATCTCCCCAGTATACAGTGTACAATATAGTGCAAATCCAGTAAATGCCTTTTAATGCAAGATTCACAGCCTGTAACCTAAAATAAAACTTCTTAGCTTGGGGTCAATAGCCACCATAGATAGAAGTTAAGGATCCATTAACTTGGGTGGGAAAAAATCCAAACAATTATATCTTTATATACTTCTTACAGCTTTATTTTCTACCAATCTTTAACTAAAATTTAGCATTCCCTTCAATTATGAATATGGACAACAAACCATAGTAGTGTTAGCAGGACTTGTGGCTTTGTTACCAGTAAACATCATAGATATTTTCATATTACATTATAGTTGCAGATACTTCAAAATGGTATTTATACTCCTTACTTGTTATTCTCCCTGTTGTTGGGTACAGCATTGGGCTAAGATTCAGCAAGACTCACCTTCTTAAGTTCAAATCTGGCCTCAGACACTAACTAGCTGTGTGACCTTGGGCAAGTCACTTAATTATGTTTGCCTCAATTTCTTCATCTGTAAAATGAGCTAGATAAGGAAATGGCAAACCATTCCAATATCTTTACCAAGACATCATAGATATTTGCATATCACATTGTAGTCACAAATATTTCAAAATAGCATTTATACTCATCACTATTTGGAAATTACTAAAGTTTAAACTAAGGTTTTTTGAACTGCCACCACTAAAAAATCACAATCTTACTGTTCACAGTCAAGTAACATAACTAGCCAATTATTGGGGTCCATAGACTTTACCAGACTGCAGAAGAAGTCCATGTTCAAAAAAGAGAGAACCCCTGATTAAAAGGAGTCATTTAAATAATGACTGCAGACCAGATTACTCAACTATCTCTTGAAGGTGACCCATGGTAGGCCTTATTATTTTTATTTATCCCTTGACATATACTATGAAGTATTTCCTGTAGTCATTTTGTGTGTATGTTCTATCTAGAGGTAGGTAGTAGAGTGTATAGTGTTGAACTTTGAATCGCAAAGAGCTGAGTTCAAATATTTAATAGCTTTGTGACCTTGGGCAAGTCACTTAACCTTTGCGTACTCCAGTTTCTTCACCTGTAAAATGAGGACGATAATAGCACCCAACTCCCAGAGGTTATGAGAATCAAATGAGATGATTTATGTTAAGCTCTTTATAAAACTTAAAGCCTATATGAATGTTAGTTATTCCTATATTAAAAAATCTTCCTAACTAGACTATAATTCATTTGAGGGCTGCATCCTACATATATATGTCATATCTCCAACATCTAGCATTAGTATCCTACACATAATGATCATGTCCCATGTGATAGGTCCAAATAAGATCAAGGGGATTCCAACCTTGGGGTCCTCTTGGTAAGACATGTTGGGCATTGTTTCTTTAGATTTTTAAAAATTATTCCAGATACAGCAGGTTCAAATCACAGATTGTCAGTCTATGATAGAAACCTCAGTTCAGTCCAATTTGACTACCTATTACAGTGATGTGCAAATTAACCTTTGCTGTTCAGTTGTTTTTAAGTCACAGTTGACTCTTCATGACCACATTTGGGATTTTCTTGGCCAACATAGGTTTGCCATTTCCTTCTCCAGCTCATTATACAGATGAGGAAACTGAGGCAAAGAGGGTTAAGTGACTTGACCAGGGTCACACAGCTAGTAAATGTCTGAGGTCAGATTTGAACTCAAAAAGATGAGTCTTCCTAACTCCAGGCCTGGCATTCTAGCCACTGAGCTACCTAGCTATCCCATAAATTAACTAGGATAAAGTAAAATAGCTGAATTTAATGACATTCAATAAATCTAATGAAGCAGAATACATAGTGGATTGAGAGCTTACCTCAAAGCCTAGAATCCCATCCCTGATACATACTGGCTGTGTGACCCTGGTCTAGTAATCGCTTGAAACTAATCTCTAAGTCTGGTGCAGACCTGAATTAGTAGATGGAGTTCTCCATGAGATGAAATTCAAAGAAATAATAGGTTTAATTCCTGTCTTATACAACAAATCATGTAACATTTTACATCTTTAAAAACCTTTTAATATGTCATATGTCCTTTTTTTAAACAATCATTTGCTTTACATGGCATGGCTCTTGGTTCACAAAATTTTGATATATATTCTTCAATTCTTCATCTTGAAACAGCACATTTCTCACATTGAATATTAAGCATGCCTTTGATAAACAGGCCATTTTTCAAGTCTAACCTTGATTATAGCTTATAGGTTTTCAATGGGGTTTAAATCAAATGAATTCCCAGGCCACTGAAGCCTGTTGGTCTTCATCACTTGGATAATTTTCTTAACCCTTCATGATTCGTGGCTTGCATGAGATCATATTGTAGTATTTCAATTTCCCATTTGGAAATTTTTATAATTCCTGAGCAATTTTGCTTTTTAGCACATCAAATAAATATTAGAGTTCATCATTTACTCAATGGGTGTAAGACTTACAGGCCCACTAGAAATTTTCAAAAAATCTAAAACATTTTTTTGGCAATATTATTATGAGGCAGCTCAATGGTATAGTGGAAAGAATCCTGATAGGCCAGGAAGACCTGAGCTCAAATCCTCTCTTAGACTAGCTGTGGCAACCCCAACTTGGTCCTGAGAAGGAAGGCGGATGGGGCAGAAGAAAGAAAAGAAGGAAGAAAGAAATTAAAATGGAATTTATAAAAGAAAATAGTCTTACTTGTATAGAAATTAGAATTTATGGAGGAAGATAAAGGCAAGACAGGTAAATTGAAGCTAGATCATACAGGGTCTTGAATTCCAGGTTCAGATTTTACTTTATTTGGTAGAGAATGGGTAGTGGATTTTTTTTTAAGTAGTGGAGTGACATGGAAGATGTAGAGGAATGTGTTAGATTACTCAGGCAGCATTATGGAGGATGAATTATAGAAAGAATGGACTGGAGAAAAGTAGACCTGTAAATAGGTTATTTCAGTAGCTCAAGTGAGAAGGGATATGAACCTGAACCACTGTGATTACAATGGGAGTGGAGAGGAAGAACAGAATCTAAGTGATATTGGATCAACAGAAACAACAAGACTTTGCAGCTAATTGGATAGGGTCGGTGTGGGGGTGCAGGGAAGACAGAAGTAAGGGTCAAATGTGGCTCCGGGATAATAGATAGCCCAATGATGGGGAAGGATGGTGCTTCCATGAACAGAAATAGAGAAATTGGTATCATAGTAAGTCTTAGAAAGGAAAGTGATTAGTTAAGTTTTCAGTATGTTGAATTTGAGGTGCTGGTGATATTTCTAGATAGTGTTAGTCAAATACAAACAGACAGTTGTAAAAAGAAGACCAGGGACATCGGTAGAAGATGGGCACGGATATGATGTAGCTTTTAGAATCACTTCAATTAATTAAGTCTGATTGACTTGACCAAATGTTTGTTAAGCACTTATAGGTGGGGTACTATGCTAGGTTTCAGGAGAGACAAAAATATTTCAAAGCATCCTTAAAAATTGTCTATTATGAAGCAATGTTAGCAATGATTGTCACTGCTCGACATCTAAGGGTGAAAGATTACATTTCTAAGTCCATCAGGCACATCTATAAAGTAGTTCCTACAGGAATACAAAAGATCAGTACTGTGGGCCTGTCAGTGAATACACATGGACTTGACCTGCATTGACTTTATTTGAGATGTACCAGTAACTGCCGATGGCATTATAACTACTAGCACCACCAAAGAAATTATTCTGCAGAGCAGTAACTGAGTTTTTCTGCCTGGGGTAATCATCACAAACTACATTTGAAGGAAGAGTCTTGAAGTAGGTTCTTTGTTGAGAGATAGAAGAGCAGGCAGGGTAATGTAGGAACCCACAAAAAATGCCAGCGGTAGCTTCCTTTTTTTTTACTAATTCGAAAGGAATCACATTGAAAGAGTTGTGAGTAGAAGGAGTATGAGATCCATTTATGAGATCATGGATCAAATTAAACATTTGAGAATATTCTTGCTTAGTAGGTTTAAGCTCTGCTTCTAGCTTCCAAGGGATGACATATGCTCCCAGCGCCCTGGGGAAAAATGGTAGTCACGCCAACCTAATTACAGCTCTGCGTTTGTTTTTTTTTATCATAATTCTTTTTGTCTCTTTCAGGTGTTCCCCAAAGACCACTCCACAGCTGACTTCACTGCTCTGACACAACATGTAGCATGTTTTCTCTTAAATTGTGCTGGAGGAGTGGGGACCATCAAGAGAAAGAGAAAGACAAGGCAAAAGAAGTAATGGGAGTCCAAAGAGAACCCAGGAAAAAAAGAGTGAGAAAATTATGGAAAGTTCACAATGAGAAGAGAGAGAAGATAAGAGTGAGAGAATATGAGAAGATTGCTTGTGAAGAGTGGGAAAAGTTCTCCATTTGTGGCTGGCATTAGGTCCAAGAAAAACTAGATTTAGATGAAGGGGGAAAAATCATCCAAGAATTTGTACATTGCAAGGAGATGTATATATAAGGAAAGAATAGGAAGTTTAGGAGAACGAAGACAGACCAGAGGACTAAGGAAAAAGAAGCCTGGATTTCTGTTTATATATCTTAGGGTAATTTCCTAATTGCTTCTAAGCCAATGCTCATGACACTGGAAGAAAGCTGAATCCAATATCATCTCACATTAATGCTGGCTTTTGCTGAATCACAGTATTTAGAAAGATGAGAGCCTGACTCAATTATAAAGGTGAAGCACAAATACTAGTCCCACAGGACATACAAAGTGATGTGAAAGTAGAAATGAGAGGAGAAAAAGGGTTTTCCCCCAGGCTGCCAAAGTGATGTAATGCCTAGGAGAACGATTAGGGTATTGAATATCTTTTTACAAAGCAAACACTCCAAGCAACTGGCTACCCCACCATGTCACTTGCAAGAGTTAGTGCATTGAGATCTGAGTTATCTTTATCTATGCTACTGGGGTCCTGGAGAGTTATAGAAAAAGTTCCATTTATGTAAATAATCAATTGCAAGTAAAATTCAACTGAAGTCAGTGATTTTCCTAATTGTGGACTTCTTTTTAATCCATCACATGTCTGTGGTTTCCCTAAGTGTGTTTCCTCCTGTTATGATTTTAGAGTACATCAAATGTTACACTTTTGTGTCATGGTAGGGGTTTTTGAAAAAAAAGTTAACATTAGAAGATTTGGTGAATTTAAAATGCCATATAAATATTTATGTTCCTGCAGTATGCTAAAGCATAATTCCATTTAAATGAGAAGCAGTTAATGTCAGCATGTGTTAAGATGTTTGTTAGGGCAAGAGAAAGAAAGCTTAATGATGTAATACAATCAAAAGAAGTTCCAGAAAATTTCACTTGCTCTGTTCCCTTCAAAGTGTTGAGCTAGAAATAATGAAGGATGGGTTGCAGGTGTTACTTCTTAAAATGTTCTCCTAAATCAATTCATTTCAACAAGAATAAACTGCTGTATTTAGATCTGTAACATGAAATTCCCATGTTGTCATTCTCTACCCCCTATAGAAGTTAAAAGTTTAACTATTTTGGGAGTGAATTCCCACTCTCCCTCCAAGAGCAACAATAGCTTGTAAGAGTGGGCCTGGGTGAAAATTAATACCATGCTCAGCTCAATGCAGTCTCAATTTGCTGATGGTCAATTGGTTCTTTTTTTTTCCTGAGCTCAGAATTTCTTAAAATGGTTGTGTCTTTTAATTCAGCAGTACAGTGTGAATGAGTCAAAAGTGAAGTATGAAGATGGTTTTCTTTTGTTGTAGTTGCTTTTTTTATAAAAGGAAAAAAACGAAAACAAAAGTCTGAAAGAGCTGTTTCCCTTTAGTGGTAAAAATTGTAGTTGTTTTGTACCCCTCAATTTTTTAAACCGAAAGTATTGGTGGGGTAAGGAAGAAGGTTAAGGTATGGATTCTCCTTACCTGTTCTAATTTGATTTAACAAACATTCATTAAAAGACTATTACGTAGTACGCACCAGTGTTGTAGTGTCCCTGATTAGGTCTTGTCAATAGTCACTGCGCTGGGGAATTTGGCTGTCAATGATCCAGCTCTCCACTCTTCACTGCTCCTTCTAGGGCTATTTATCTGGGAACGTGCATCAATTATGGTACGTAATTCACACGACTCCACCTCTTCCTCCTAAAAAAAATTCCAATGGCGAGCAAATATCTGCATTCATTTAGAGTTTCTATTATTACTCGTGAAGATTGTGGACCACCTTGCAGACAAGATGCCCAAATACGATATTTTCTGTTGCAGCATAAATTGAGATTTAGACCCAATTATAAACTAACTAAAAGTCCCTCTCATTAATGGTACTCAGAACTTCTAGTCACCCATTTTAGCAGCTAGGTAGCACAATAGATTGAGCATCAGGCCCGGGAGTAAGGAAGACCTGAGTTCAAATCCAACCTCAGACACGTATTAGCAATGTGATCCTGGGCAAGTCACTTAACCTCTCTCAGTCTCAATTTTTTTCATCTGTAAAATGGGAGTAATACCAATACCTACCTCCCAGGGTTGTTGTGAAGAACAGATAAGATAATATTGTTGAAGTGCTTAACACAAATGTTAGCTGTGTCTTTTAAGTTGATTTCTTAGCTACCTGACCTTTCCATTTAATTAATCCATCGATCAATCCTTAAATGATCTATTAAGCACCTACTAGATCCCAGGCACCGTGCTAGGTGCTATGGCTACAAAGACAAAAATTAAACCCTTCCTGTCCTGAAGGAGCTCACATTCTTTTGGGTGAGACAACCTATGCATTCTAAGCATATATACTATGTACATAATAGATACACACTCTTTGGTGGAGGAGGTGTCTAGCAAATGAGGGGCAGATCAGGGAAGTCCTTGCTTAGTAAGTAAGGGCCATTTGGGATGAGTTTTGAAAGGAACTAGGAATTCTTAGAAGCCAGCATGAGGAAGCAGTCCAGGCATGGGGAAGAACATGTATAAGGACTGGTCGGTTCAAAATCTAAATCGGGGTTCTTAACCTTTTATATGTCATGGCAGTCTGGCAAAGCTTAATGCTATTGTGGTCTTACCTACGTTGTTTTGCCTATCTATATTGCCTATATTTGCGCCTACATATGGGCATTCATCTTCATTGGAGGATGGAGGAGAGGGGAAAGATGACATAGGAGATCTAATTAGAGAGGGAATTCAATAGCCCAGGTAACAGCCAAATGAGGGCACAAACTAAGGCCTGTGAGTAGAGACAAGGAGCTGGGCCCAGGACATATTCTCTTTGTATTTCATGTATCAGTTCAGATAAAAACTCTTCTGTCAATACTTCACTATTCTGCTTGGGATTAATTGTATTTTCTGCTCAATGAATGAAATTATTACTCATAAAAGAAAATAATTGGGAACAATGAAGAATGATCTCAAAACCTATTAGATCAAATTAAATAGATGATTCTATTGATTTAAAATGCATTCACAACAGAAATATGCTGTGTATGAATGAGTACTAAACACCTTCATTTATGTCATCATGCAGTGTTAAAATGTAACTTTGAAATTGAAATTGTAGACATGACAGAAACAATTTCTAGGTGGCATTTAAAAGCAAATCATGTTTACTTGTCACTGTTCATTGAGGTTTTTTTTTTACTTTTATTCACACTGGTACAGAGTGGCATGCATTAAAGTTTTATTCTGATTCCTCATTGTGGTGTGGAACTGTGACTAGAATCTCCATGGCTGTAATAGGGGAATGCAGGCTCTAATAAGTTCCATAAAGTCAGAAGGGCTTTGTGTAGAGGCTTGGTGACAGCTGTGTCTCTTGCCCAAGGATTGGCCTAAGTTCTGAGAGGTTCATCAGCAGATGTTTGGCTATTAGGTAATCACACACACAAGTACATAAACATATATATGTACACACATATGTATATATACACACATATTACATGTATTTGGGTCACAGGAAGTCAAAAGACAGGCAACCAACTAAGGTTGTATAATTCAATCATCCAACTTCTTTCCAAACCACTAAGGATCTGTGATTTCACTGGTGTGGGTATTCCTCCCAACAGTGTAACTTTAAACCCTTCTAGCCCTCGGTAAACAGTCTTCATGAGTAGCTATGGCAGGAAAAAAACAAAACCATCAACTAGTGGCACAAACATTTGCTTCTTTCTCCTCTACCCAAATAGGTGGTGGTCTTTAAGGGAATGAATGGCTGAGGATTTGAAGAGGCATAGTACCCTCCTCTTTTCCTGTGTACATTTTAGGTCAGGTCATTAACTCCTTAGCAGAGAGAATGTTGAAAGCTTTGGATGATTTAAATAATCCAAGCCAGTTAATGGAGAGATTCTTTAATATCTACAAGAGCTAATCAGGAAGATTTAGGATGCTTTGTTAGTTCTTAACCAAATGAACAATATTTCCTCAAGTGAAAGTTATCCCTCCCAGGAATAAGAGTGGAAGAAAGGATACTATATTTGTAGTCACATTATCTGAAACTTTGCTTCACTTTTTTTTCCCTTAAAAAAGCATGAAACAAAGGTTCATGAGAAACCTTGAAGAGTAAAAGATTATCATCCGGGAAATGCATACAGGAAGAGAAAACGGGCTGTTTCTTTCTGAGGCGGGGGTAGGGTGATAAGTAGACAGTCAGAGACCTCAAGAGGACCTTTAAGGGTCAGGAGAAAGAGAGGAAGGCCTCTTGCATGTTGGATAGACCCATTCTTTGGTGAAGGGGGCAAGGGTGGCACAGAAAAGGATAGAATGGATGGAGGTCCATCTACACTGTTGGAGGATACTCCCAAGTTGATAAGATCCTGGACTCATTTGAGTAATCAAATTCTTAAGAGTATCTCTGAATCTGGGTTGGATCAGAGGAACTTTCTTAAAGCTTGAGAGAAAAGAGGATATAGATTACTAAACAATCTTTGGTGAGGTCAGAGGTCAACCAGAGTAGTAGCAAAGGAAATTAAGTGCAGTGAGAGGAAGTTCTTTGGGTGGCACTGCCTTAGCAGGGCTGGGAGGCAGGGAGAGCTCATAAGATTCCTCTCTGGGGTAAAATATCTTTACCCTCCTTCTACCCTATGCATAGATTTCTCCCCCTATGCGTGTATATACATATATATTTGGAAATTCAAGTGATGTAAAAATAAAATATTAATATAAAAATTAAGAATATTATGAACTGTGTGTTTATAAGTGGACAGTATCAATATCCTGGCTGATCTTATGCATGCATTTTTCTGGGATTCTCCCATACAGGCCAGTCAACAGACACTTATTAAGCACTTACTGTATGCTAGACAAGGGCCACATAATGGTGAGCCTCTCCATAATTATCTGGGCTGGTCCTTGGTCAGCAAAGATATGATATGCTGACCCAGTGTTCTAGCCTGACAAGACTTTTATAGACCCCAGTTCTGCCACTGAACATATTAACTATCATTCGTAGCTTGGTGTCAGCTAAAAATTTGATCAGCATATTATCTATGCCTTTATCCAAGTAATTGGTGAAAATGTTTCTCATGCAGTCGAATAGTGATCCTTAGGGTACTCCATTAACAAACTTGTTCCAATTAGATTGAACAATTACGGACTACGTGCTGGTTTAACCATTCAATCGATTCTGTGTCCACTTCACTGCTGTCCAACTTTTGTTCCTTCATCTTGTCCACAAGAAGAGAATGAGATTTTTTTCAAATGCTTTGCTAAAATCTATGTAAACTTATCTACAACATTGCCTTGACAAAAAAGGGAATTAGGTTAATTTGACACAACTTGTTTTTAATGAAGTCAGGAAGACTCTCGTGATCACAGCTCTTCTCAGCTCTGGTCCTTGTAATAATTACTCACAATGCTGCTTTGCCTAACTTTGAGTTACCCTGTTGCTTTTACATAAGATAAAATTCATACAACTTTTGTCTCCGCTTCTAACTCTCTAGACTGATCCAGCATATCTCAGCTGCCTTCCCATCCTGGAACCTTTGTTTGGAGGAAGGGCCCAGGCCAGACATCCTTCATTCCTGTCCTAACTCTGCTTCAGACTCTCCAGATCTCCCCTTCATGCCCCTGCCTCTGTACCTTTGCCCTCCCTTCCTTTTCTGCTCCTTTTTATATGTTGTTTTTCCCTTTAGACTTTAAACCACTTGATGGCAGAGACTCTTTTTTACTTGTATTTGTATCCCTACTGTTTAACACAGTGCCTGACACCTAGAAAGTGATGAAGTTTCCCAGAGCCCCATTGCACTGTCTCAGTGATAACTTGAACGTTCACTTTGCTTCTTTGCATTAAGGGTCTAGTTCACTTTACTCGTAACCCATACTTTGTGGATTTGCGTGCAGACATCTGAGGCTGGCTCCTTTATTGGAATTTATTCTTGTCCATTTCTTTTGCTATTCTTCTGTCTACATTGCAGTCAGAGCTGTCACTAGGGATCTTTGCATCTGGAGCAAGGGTTGGGGGGAGGAGGCTCACTAGGCATGTGGGCATGGGGATGGGGGAAGGGAGGAAATTCCAAGATATCTTTATGTTCCTATGCTTCTGGGAAGTGGTGAAGATGGTGGTCCATTTTGGGGAGAAATCCTGCCCCAGGATGAGGCTGTTGTCCTCACTGGAGAGAGGAGGAACTAGAAAGAAATGTAGCTCTGGATGGAATTGTATATTTCTTCTGGGAGAAAGAACACCATAGTACAAATCTGGGCCCCTGCTATGGAGGACAGGGTCAGGCAGGGGAGAAGGTGAGGAAGGAGAGCAAGTTTGTTCCATGTATATTTTCCAAACTGAAGGGTGAGTTGGACAAAGCATGTCCTCAAGCCCTCCTTGTCAGAGGAGGTAAAGGGAACCTCCAAGATGTTGTGCTCTCCAGACTTCCTACTCTGAGGCAAAGTCTTAGTTATGGCTCTAATTAGGTCTAATTATGGCTCTGGGTAGCTTGATTGGTGTGTATAGATAGACAATTCCTTCTTTGCCCCTTCCGTTTCAGATTAGAGTCCTGTTGGTTATTTGCAAGACATCAGATAGATACATGCATGGCTAGAGGCCTGCCCTTCCTACATCAAGTTCATCCCTCACCTTTCTTTCTTCTAACCTTCTCTGACTCAAGCCAAAAAATCAGCTATTTAATTAAAGACAATAATAAGAACAAATCAATGTTATCTATGGAATAAGGCTGAGCCCATGGGGATGAACACATGTGCTCTGGCCTCTTATGCATAACTAGAGGCTCTTGGTGCCTTTATCCTGTGAAAAGGTGAAGAGGGGAAGGCTAGTTTGAGGAGCGTACCAAAGAGGATTGGTCATTGATCCAGGAAAGTGTGAGAAAAGTCTAATCTGCGCTCCCTGGGGTCAGGCCTCCCCAGGACTGAATCCAGTTTACTTGAGCCCAGAGCTAGGGCTCATTCTCCACCACACTCTGCAAGCCACAAGTTTTCTGCTTGTGGAATTAAATATATGTATATGGAATTGAATTTAATGAAAGCTTAAATTCAATTTATATTTTAAAAATGGCATTTGGTGGTTGTTTCCATCATGCTTTTTAACTTTTGCTATTAATATTTTAAATGGCACAAGGACTTTATTATAAAGTATTCTACATGAAATTGAAAATGAATTTTATCTGCAAGCAGTCTATCATCTTTGTTTGTGGAGAAAAAAAAGAGCAATTCTTCGTCTTTGCCCAGGGAGACTCTTCCCTGTAATGTTTAACTTACTGAACCACAATTATAAAAGGACCTTCTGTCTGTGTGGGAAAATAAGTAATGTGCTGAAGGAAGAATTCCTAACTCATCACTGAGCTGTTGTTTTAATTCTAGCCAATTTGTGACTCACATAGCTAGCCTTACTGGGAAGCTCACTTTGAGATTGGCCGGAGATAAAAATTAGACTAACTTTTTATACCGTTCACATCACCTTGTTGCTCTTTTACCTTTCCTTATAGGTCCTAAGTGAAAAAAAGAGAGAAGGGGAAGAACTATATGAGGAAAGAGAGTGTTCTCTGTGTCCTGTGATGGTTACGAGTAATAATAATAAAAGTTTGCATTTTGAAAAAATGGCTTTCCTCTCCGTCTCCCTTTTCCTTCAACTCTCCAGGTGGTATTATGTAACTATGAGACTTCCCATTGGGGGTGGGGCAAATAGGATGGCTTCCTCTACCCTGGCAGTAGCATGGCAGCTCTAATGGGGCAGCTAGAACAGGGGCTCGGCTAGATGAACTTGAACCTGGGCCTCTGGCTGCTTCCTCTGCTTTGTGTTTCTTTGCCTGATTATAGGTGACTAAATTGTGATCCTGAGATAGAACTTTAAGCCATGGCCAACTTGGTGCCTTGGGAGCGCCTGGGTTGTTCAGTTAGTGCTTGAATGTTCCATAATGATGCCTTTCTTTGGGAAAATGACCAATGACAAGTAGAGGAGCCCCAGGCCATGGCCTAGTTCACAGAGGACATGGACATAGAGGAACTTGTTTGAACACTGGAGGTCTGAGGTGAAATACAAATGTCTATTGAGGAATTCTGCAAATTGCTACATCTTCATGTTTTGATTATCAGGCTCCCAGGAAATCATCATAGATTTCCTGTTGTTGCATATTTAAAGTTTTTTTTTCTTCTGTAAATGAACACTTATGGGTCTTAAGTGTATTAAACATTCTTTTTTTGAAGAAGAAATGAATAGTTACCTTACACTTGATTTACACTGTATATGAAGTATCTTTCTATTATTCACTTTGAGGACACATTAGATACAAGCTCAAAGCTAAGCTTTTGGTAATTTTTCATGGGTCTCTGGGGTAGGATTATAAGAAACCAAAAAATGCAAAAAGAAAAAAAAGATACTGTCCCTCCTTTAAAGTGGTCACTCTCTTGCAGGACTGAATTTAGTCCATGAGTGTGTGGGACCAAAGCTGACAGAACTCTCCTTAGTGGAGAAGAGGGAAAATTGATCTATCATCCCCTTCCCCCCAACCTGGCAGCCATTATTGTTGTCATACCTGCCACATACGAAAGTGATCCTAGCAGAGTACTTTGCACACAGTAGGTACTCAATATGTTTTCTTGAATGAATAAATAAGCCAGTAGGATGCTGGCAAAAAGTTTAACTTTCTGACCAAAAAAATGTACACACGCCATTTTAAAGTTTAATCTGCAATATTTACATTTTCTCCACCAATTTCTCGAGTCTAAACAATCAACAAAACAAAACAAAAAATCAAGACCTGATTTGTTCCACTTTCCATAGTATAAATGCTCACACTGAAAATTTCACCACTGAGGAGTTGGTTAAAGCTGACGCCAGCACACCCCTGCAAAAAAGCCTTCCAATTAGGAAAAAGACTTCTGTAGTTGGCCCTTACCACAGTCCCAGCACATAGTAGGTACTTAATAAATGCTTATTGATTGATCATTAGTAAACCTTCTCCTCTCCCCTTTCAAGAGAGATTTCGAATGAAGTGGTTGAACAGAGGTCACTGTGCTTATCTGAAGCTAGTTTGCTGCTCCATCCGCACCATATCTGGTTTTATGGACCTGGTGATGGCCCTCATATTCCATTTAATAATTGCTGAATTAAGCATGTATGACTCAATTTGTTTCTTAGTTGCAAACCATTTTTTTTAAAAGGCATCTACTGAACTGAAAACATATGAAGCAATAGTGAGGCCAGAGAGGGAGTAAGCTTAATAATTCATCCACAACTTTTCATACGGGAGACTCAAGATAATCTTTTAAATTAAAAAACAAAAAAACATGGATAGGCTTGCATGAAATGAAGAGCAAAATGAGCAGAACCAAGAGAATGTCGATATTGTTTTAAGTACAATTGTTTTAAGTAGAATAAGTCATTTTGACTATACCCAAATTAACTACAAAGGACATATGAAGGAAGATGCTGTCTACATCCAGAGAAATTGATAAATAGATGTATAGAATTACTTTGCATATATATGTACATACATTACATATTTAAAATACACATATGCATATATATGTGTATATGTATATATATGTCTGTATGTGTGTGTATATATGTGTGTGTGTGTGTGTGTGTGTGTATGTGTAGTCTTATGGTAACCATCTCTAGGGTAGAGAGGGAAGAAAAAGAAAAAAAGAAATTACATGATAACTTTATTATATATTTAAAAGGAATAGCAAGTCAGACATAATGGATTTGTAGTTTCATTTGCAATCTTTTTTAATACTATGTTATGGAAATGCTTGGTTTACTCCATAAATTAAAAATTAAATAAATAAAAATTTAAAAATAAAAAGCCCCATACTACATATCATATCTAGGAGATAATCAAAAGGGAGATTAAAAATGAGGGTGAAGTGACATTGAATGAATGAATCAATAACCATTTATTAAGTGCCTACCAGGTGCCAGGAACAGTGCTGGGTGCTTGGTATGCAAAGACAAAAATGAAATAGCCCTGCCCTCAGGAAGCTTCTATTTTTATTTACATATGTATATTTATTATATCCAAAATTGGTAACAGAGAAGCACCAGAGGCTTGAGTGAATCAAGAAAGGCTTCCCCCAGATGAACCATCCAGCTGAGCATCAGACTTCTCGTCAAAAAGTGACAACATGGTACTCAGCCTCAGTGTCATCTTCAACCCTTTTCTTGTATTCAGCCCACACATGCAATCTGGCTCCAAATCTTGTCATTTCTATGTGCACAACATCTTGTGTATACGTCATATAGCCTTCTCACCATTCCCAAAGCTACCATCCAGGTGAAGGCCCTCACACCCCAGCCCTGGATTACTGCAGCAGCCTTTACTTAAATGAGTGTTGGCAGGCTGTAATCTCTTTACTAGACTTAGTCAAAATTAGCACAGGTTACATTTCATTTGTTTCTTTTAATGAGAGATATTGCTAAAGATATCCTAAAGGGGAAATGTTTTCTTGTCCAAATCAATCTAACAAGCATTTATTAAGCACTTACTATTTCTTCCAAAGCTGGAACCATTACAGAATTTTATGGGTAATAATGAATGAGCCTAGATGACTTCCAAGGACCTATTTATCACTATATATGATAATGTCTATGAATCCTGACAGTTGGTGAATATGTTAGTTATGCCTGAATTGATATATGAGATGACACAGTATATTTGGAAGAATGCTGTATTGAGATACCTGGCTTCAAATGCTGCCAGCTCTTATTAGGAGTGGGGCCATAGGCAAATCTCTTAAGCCACTCTGAGCTTTAGTTTCCTCATTAGTTAAAAAAGGATAATAAAGATAAAGGGTTAAAATAAACAAGGAAAAATAAACGCTAAAATAAATAAAAAATTAAGGTAAGGTTAAAAGAGGATAATAAAGAAGTCACAGGAAGTATTGTGAGGGTCAAATGAGATAATAAACAAACTATTTTGAAGCTTTAGGGTGTCATATATGTATATATCAACTATTGCTAAAAATGGAATTATTCTTTTTAAATTGTTCACTAAGTGTGAACATAAATTTCTCCTTAATTTTTTAAATGAAAAACTATTAAACATTACATTTTGTATAGAATTCAAGAGGGCTACTTTTTCCTGCAAAGCCATATTAGGGATTTCATAAACTTTTTTAGTCTGAATTTATCAAGTTTACTTCCCTTTAGTTAGTCTTGACCTCTTTATTTCTATTATGCCTACATTTATGAAATTTGGATGCTGCTAAATTCTCCCTCATACTCCTTTTGGTGTCTAAAAACTACACTCGTATATCTTTGAATGGAAAATACAGTTTTCATTTGCCATGAGAAATTGATGTCCCATGACTTTCAATATTTGAAAGACAGAGACAGAGACAGAGACAAAGGGATAGAGAGACAGAGACAGAGAGAGACAGAGACAGATGGCACAGTGGATTGAATGCTAATCAGTCCTGTCTGACTCTTCATGACACCATTTGGGATTTTCTTGCAAAGATACTGGAGCAGTTTGCCATTTCCTTCTCTAACTCATTTTACAAATGAAGAAATTGAGGCCACCAGGGTTAAGTGGCTTACCCAGGGTCACACAGCCAGTAAGTATCTAGGCTGGATTTGACCTCAGAAAGATGTCTTTCTGAGACCAGACCCTGCACTTTATCCAAGGTGGCACCTAGACTGATCAGGTCTGATCCTCAGACTAATTCTCAGACATGTACTAGTTGTGTGACCCTAGGCAATCACTTGATCTCTTTTGCCTCAGTTTCCTTATCTGTTAAATGAGGATGATAATGATAGCTCCTATCTCCCAGGATTGTTGTGAGGATTAAATGAGATAAGTGCTTTGTAAACCTAAAAGTGCTGTATAAATGCTAGACACACTATATTAATCGTGCATAATGTTGTTTCTATGGAGAGGTGTAGACTAAATTTCCTGTTTCTAATCCCCTCTTCCCTGCCGGCTCCAGCAATTAATGTCATAAGATTTAGAGCTACAATGTGCCTTAGAGATCCCTGTGCTGCTTAACATTTTTATCAGTGACTTGGATAAAGCCATAGATGGCATCCTAATTGAATTTTTTGATGACACAAACCTGGGGGGGGGATAGTTGACACAGAGATGACAATCAGTTTTTGAAAATTTTTTGACAAGCTACATGACTGAACTAAATCTTACAATGTGAAACATAATCAATGTTTTGACCTGGTCTTTACCTCACTCTTGGGGATGTATCAGAAAGAGTGAGGCCCTTGCAGTCAAAGGTCTGGGTTCAAATCCTACTTCAGACATGTAGTACCTGCCTGACTCTGGGCAAATCACAATTTCACAATGTTTCAGTTTTCTCATTTCTAAAAATAGGGACAATAATACTTGTATTGCCCGTGTAATTGAGTTGTTGTTTGGGGGGAGGGCTTTGCAGACCTTAAACCAGGAGGCAGCATGGAATACAGGAAAGTATACTGACTCTGGAAGTAGAAGAACAGAATTCAAATCTCACCTCTCAATATTATCACCCATGTGATTGCGCAAAAGTCATTGGATCTCCTTTGGTCTCATTTTTCTCATAAAATAAGAGGCCTCGGAAATCCCTTTTAGATCCATGATTCTCTTATTCATGAATGTGTTGGTATTTTTATTAATCCTAAAATCTATCCCCAAAGCCTCAACATGAGGAAAACCACATTATTGCCCTCCATAGGGCATGTGAAAACGTTCCTGCTTCCTTAGCCTCCACCTCAACATTAATTGGTAGCAAGATGAAGACAAGCGACAGCCAGCATCTGAAAATGCCTAAGTGCTTCTATGAACAACTGACAAGGCCTGAAGCTCCCGGTAAGACGATAAAAGCAAGGCATTCTCATGTGCAGAGCCAGCAGAACTTAGTGCCAGAGGAAGAATGACTCTCAGTGGCTTTATCACAAAACCACAGACACTTGCTGGCTCCTCAGTTGGGGATCTCTTGTAAATCTGAAAACTCAAGACCAAACTCGTCGGTTTGCAAAACTACAAAGGCAGAACTTGTTGGAGCAGCTAGACGAAACTGTCGTGAGCTGGGGCTGACAGGTTCCAAACCAGCCTGCTTATTAGTTATTAGTCATCATCGATGTGCTTGCCAAAAGAGGAGAGTGTGCGAGGTGAACATCTGGGGCAGAGAGCACAACACCCTGCCGAGTTAAAACCAGCAAGGAAGTCAGCAGCGGAATTGGATATCGAAAAGCAGCCAGATTTTCTGGGGTGGATGAGCCAATGATCAGTGAGCTGGGGCAGGGGGCAGGGTGGAGAAAGACAGAAGGAAGGGAGGATGAAGATATTTGACCACTCATCTGAATTCCTCTTTATAAATGAATCACTTATGTCATGTTTCTAAATTACATGATTCTGTAATCAATGTTATATCGCTGACATTTGCTAACAGACACCGGGATAGAGTCAATTAGGCATAGTGGTTAAACCTGTGACATACTTTCTACCAATGTAGGTCAGTATCCACTAGGCAACTTCTTTTCTTAAGAAGCTTCTTAAGTGAGAGGTTAAGTGACCTGCTCAGGGTCACACAGCCAGCATGTGTCAGAGGCTAGGCTTGAGCCCAAGGCTTCCTGAATCCTGTGACCACTATTCTTAAAACTTTGGTGCATCATGGACTCCCTTCGGCAGTCTGGTGATGCGACTGGCCTTCTCAGAACAGCAATTTTAAATGCATAAAATAAAATGTATAGGATTACAAAAGAAACCAATTATATTGAAATGTACTTATCAAAATATTTTAAAAAGAGGTTTATAAATCAACGTATAAATCAACATATATTTAGAGACAATCAGGGTTAAATGACTTGCCTACCATCACACAGTCACACAGCTAGTAAGTGAGGTCACATTTGATCTCCAGGTCCTCCTGACCACAGGGCTGGTGCTCTGTCCACTTTGCCACCTACCCATTGTGTGTGTGTGTGTGTGTGTGTGTGTGTGTGTGTGTGTGTGTGTGTGTAGAATCCACCCCAAATGCTCACATGGATTATTTGTGCCCAACCTGTGGTAGGGCATTCTGAGCTTGTATTGTTCTGATCAGCCACAGTTGGACTCGTTGAAACTTAACTCTAGCATAGTGATGTCATTTGGTCCTCTTCGAGAAGGAAGGACAACAACCAACCAACCAACATACATATATACATACAATACCAAGGGCTAGTAGAAAAATTCACTCAACAATTGTAATGAACCAGTTTCTTTCTACTGTAAATTATATGAACAAAGCAACTCAGAATATTGAGTTAGGAAGAAATTTTGTTCAGAGCAGAATTTTGTTTTTTTCTTTTCTTTTTTCAAAACTATAATTCAGAGAGAACCAAATTAACAAGGGAAGGGATGCATTTCTTTTTCCTTCAGAAAGAAGTGCTTACTAAAAGAACCCTTTTATTCCAGAGGAATAATTTCATTCAGGGACTGCCATTGTATTATTGCCTAAGACAGGGATGATGGCTTTTAATCTGTCTCAGTCTTTGCCAGGGTCTGAATACTCTGTCAAAAGTCCTTTCTGATTTGGAATATAACTGTATATAGGTGATGTTGCTAGGTATGTCTGTTTTGTTTGATCTTCAAATAGATATTTTTAAAAAACTTTCTCATTTGCCTCAATTTAACCAAGGAACACAGTTGTAGAAAAAGTAAAATATGTTGGGAGCAGAGTGAAGAATAAAGGGATTTTTGTTCTCTTTTCTGTAATTGGCTCAGAGGCAAGGGCAAAGCAGACAGTATGCAGGACTTGGAGCCAGAAATATGTGGGTTTAAATTCTGTCTCTGATATTAGATGTATGACTTTGGGTGAGTCACTTAACATTTGTGAAAATTATTTATTTTGCATTTCATAATGCACTCTTGTTTGATCGCGAACCTGTAACTCACTTAACTTCTTTTTTAAGAATTCGATGATATATGTTCAGTATTGATATTACTTCATATTCAACTGATTGTGTGTATTATTCCCTCTTTAAGCCAATACTAGTGAGAGTAAGGTTCAAACGAAGCCCATAGCCTACCCTCCCATCTTTCCAACCACTGTAATAGATTTCTCAATTATCTACTAAGTCATAGAAAAGTTTCAGTCTGTACTCTATACTAACAAATACTCAACTGCTTTGGGCGCTCCTGTTCAGAAGGGAAATGTTGCCCTACCTACTACTAATTATATAAGGCCATAAGAAGGACACTAACCATGTAAATGTTCATTTCTCTACTAAACACAAAACATAACAAAAAACTGTGACAAGTAGTCAGCCAAGTTGGTAATTATCCACGATGTTGGGGAGGACAAACCTCTCTCTGTGTGTGTGTGTGTGTGTGTTAGGATGTACTATTAGAGATACTGTGATGTGGAAAGCTTTCTAGATTTTGGTTGTTTTATTTGGAACAACTGTTTTTAAATGCACTGTTGCATTTAACTGTTAACATTGTTAACACGTTAACATGTTAAATGCATTGTTGTTGTCGTCTGTGGAACAACAACTGTGATGTGGAAAGTTCTACTGGATTTGGAGTCAATTGGTTAACCGAATGGAATAAACCAGGCTCCTAATGAACTCCCAGATGTTCTTACTGCCTAGGTGACTATCTTAGGCAAGTCAGAACCTCTCTGGGTTTTAATTACCTCAACTGTAAAACAAAGGGGATAGACTACATGGCCCGTGAGATTCAAATCATTATCCTAGATTTGGGCATTGACTTTTGGTTTCTTTGGCACAGGGCAGGGAATGTGCGTGTTTGTGTGTGTGTGTGTGTGTGTGTGTGTGTGTTTGTAATAGACCTCTTTAGTAATTTGGTGAAGAATATGGACTCTTTCTTAGAATAATGTTTTTAGGTGAAGAAGATAGAGCACATAAGATAAGGAAACCAATTACAATTAAATGCAATTACCAAATATTAAGAGTTCCAAATTCACACAGTCTATAGACCCCACGTAAAAAACCCCTGGCATAGGAAAGTTGCAGGTAGAGGAAAGTCTCTCTCCCAATAAAAGTCAGCCCTTTCTCTTCAATTTATAATCCTGGAGGAATGCCTAGAGCATTGAGAGGTTACAAGACTTAGTGGCACAGTCATTATCTGCCACAAGTGGGACTTAAATCTTTGTTTTCTTGGCTCCACTTGTTCTTACTACCAACTTTCTAAAATGTTAAAAGAAAAAAAGAAAGAAAAGAAAATAGAAAGCACTCTGGAATTTAAAGGTTATTCTCTTTGAGGAAGACCTTTTTCTTGGAGATAATTGGGAATCCTCATCATTCATCACATAAGATCCCAAAATATCCACTTGTAAAAGCTATTCAATATTCGAAATGCTTCTCCTGGACCACATGGCTTAAAGATAGTAAAATTCAGTGATGTAATACTACTCTGAAATTTAAAATTCTAAAAAACCAAAATGAGACAAGGCTGCTTTAAGAGAGAAACAGGAAGTTGTAACTAGAATGCAACTGAATACTAAGCTGGGGCGGTATGCCTCGAAGCTGCGACTAAGTGGATGTGGTTGCAGACTGAGGACGTACGTCTTCTGCCCCAGACTTCTCTTGCAAAAGTTGTTGAGGGAGCAGGCAGCGTCGCCTCCATCCTGGCTGTTGGCTCAGGCAAGCCCCTCCAGGAGCTGGCATGGGGAGCCTCAGGTTCCTGTCCCCCAAAGAGGAGTCTCAGTTCCAGCACCAGGGCGCGGTGGAGCTGCTGGTCTTTAATTTCCTTCTCATTCTGACCATCCTCACAATATGGTTATTCAAAAACCACCGATTCCGTTTCTTGCACGAAACTGGAGGGGCCATGGTGTACGGTGAGTGTCGTGTCTCTCCTCCCCTCAACGCGATCGTCACATTTACTGCCTGGGAAACTTGTTGCTTGGGCGCAGGGAGGGACCGGGCTGGCTCCCGCGGGGCCCCGCACGCACCTGGAAGGCGTGCGCCTGGAAATGTCATTAGTCCTAGAGGAGAGAGGCTGGGGCTTACTGCCTAGAGATAATCCGCCAGGCATCCCCTGCCGGGAGGCCCGCGGGGATTCGCCTTGGCCTTGGTCGGAGCAAGGGTCTGTAGCACGATGCCAGCCGCAGCTTGGCACTCCAGGGCGATCGCGTTGACAGATGGGAATCCATTGTCACTTCGGGAGCGACGCGCTGTCTGCTGTTTGTTTTGATGGTGATGATGTGAGACGGAGGTGACTTCTTCACTTGGTGCAAACTTCCTAAGGGGGCAGCCTGGCTGGGACAACAGAGTCCCAGAGACATGCTGTAGAGACACGACGTGCGGATCTGGGACCGCCTGGTTTTTAGGCTCGGGAATCCCTGGCCGGGGGGCCCCTAGTCAAGCAGGCGCTAATATTATTGTTTTGCAGTCATTCTGAAGTTTCCTACACACCCGTTGTAATCGACATCACCGACTCTGAACTTTGTGCTTTTTCAGTTAATTTCCTTATACTCATTTCCCAGCCTAGACTTTCAGGCTGGTGGGATTTAGGAGGTGGGGAGGGTGTGGTGGATAGAGTGGCTGTGTTTTGTTATACTTTACTATGTAATTTGCCGTGGAGGGATGTGATTTGAAAGGCTGCGTGGTGCAGTAGAAGGAAAGCTGAACTTGGAGTAAATGATACCTGTGTTCGATTCCCAGGCAAATGACTTCAACCTCCGGGGGTCTCAGTTTCCTCACCTGTAAAATGAAAGGTTTGAGCTAGATGATCTCTGTGGTCTCTACCAGCTCACGTGTCAGCTAGGTGGAGAGCACGGGACTTGTTCAATTCAAATCCTTTCTCAGACACTTCTAAGTTTGTGAGCCTGGGCAAGCCTGTTCCTCAATTTCCTCGTCTGGTAAATAGAACTAATACCAGAACCTACCTCCCAGGGTTGTTGTGTACAGTCCTTCGCAAACCTGAAAGTGCTATATAATATAATGTTATCTATCAGCATTAGATCTAGGTTTCTGTGACTGAATACTCATCAGTTTAATTCATTAAACCCCTAAACAGAGCTATCCATCCTGCCAATTTGGGGACTCTTTTGTCACTTTTACTTGGGCCAGATTACCTAGAACTTTTCAGGAGGGAAATAAAGGTAGTGTTGGCACTTTGTGTCAGTCTCACCACAGGCTGTAATGTAATTAAGTGCCAAGCTTTATCCGAGGCAAGGAAGGCTCACCAACAGCAACAGTTAAGTGCTCAGTGGGTACGGGGTAATATATGCCCAATAGGATTTCAGGGTAGAAATGGCCTTAGAGATCAGGACTCCAACCCTGCCCCCTGACCTTGCAGACATGCAAACTGAGTGGTAAAGGGATATGTCCATGTTTGAACAACCAGGACATAACAGAAGCATGCTTATTTTAGCGGACTGGACTTGGAGTCAGGAAGACATTATGTCTCACTTCAGGTGCTCGCTTATGAGCCGTATGGAGCTGGGTAAGGTTAGGGACTCTTAATCTCAATGTCCTTATTGGCAAAATGGAGGTAATGATAGTACCAACCTCACAGGGTTATTGTGAGAATCAAAAGAGATAACATCTAAAATATTTCTCCATCCTTAAAGCACCGTGTAAACATTGGCCATAATTTGAACCCACATTCTCTGACACCAAATCCGTGCTCTTTCAATCCCCAGTCATTAACTAAGTACCTACTATGTGCTAGGCATGGGGTATACAAAGGCAGAAGTGAAGCAGCTCCACTATCACTGAAATTCCTTTATAACATTGGTGTTAGAAGAAAGGACTAGCCCTCATTCTAAAGAATAACCATGTTATATTATGATTTTACAACTCTGTGTTATTGTATTGTAGGGGAGACGATGTGATTCCTTATATCCAAATCTTTGTAATCAAAAGGTCATGCTATAACAGGGTACCGCCGTTGTCAATAATTTCTGTGGAGCACTTTAAAGATTAGGCCAAATAGTCAGAACATTAAAAGTGTTACTATGCATTTAGATATTAGTTATCTTGTAGGGTCATATATAACTAGAGTTTGAAAGGACCTCACATCTACTCCAGTGGTGTTAAGTTCAAACAGAAAGGTGGGGGACAGAGCAGGAACCAAACGGAACATAAGGATTGACTTAGAAAACCGCATTGTAGCATCATTTATGTTCTATTATTTTTTATTATAAAATATTTCCCAATTAAATTTTAATATTATTCCTTGTGCACTAGGGAGTGTGGCAGGTGGCTCAATGGATAGAGTGTCAGTCCTGGAGTCAGAAAGAACTGATTTCAAAATCAGGCCTCAGACACTTCTCAGCTGTATGACCCTGGGCAAGTCACTTAACCTCTGTTTGTCTCTGTCTCCTCACGGGGATGATAATAACACCTACCTCCTGGGGTTGTTGTGAGGATCAAATGAGATAATAATTATAAAGTACTTAGCTATGATGAGGATGATGATGGTGGTGGTGATGATGATGGTGGTGGTGTGGGCCTCATGGGGTCACATGTTTGACACCCTTTCATTTTCACAGAGTCACTTACTCAAGATTACACAGGCAATAAGCAGCAGGCTAGGAATCAAACCCATGTCTTCTGGCTTCAAAAGGAGCCTATTTTACACTTCTAAATTGAATTAATTCAATTCATCTTGTGGCCATTGTGCATTTAAATACCCTCTGCTCTTTCCTGAGAACCTGAGGTGGGAGGGGCAAAGGGCAGTATTTAAAAACTCACAACACCAATTCTATTTTGCACTTCAGTAGTCGAGTCTGGAGTCATATCAGGTCACACATAAGCATCTGTGACCAAACCATGATACTGATCACCTCAGTGAATAGTTAAGCCCCTCTCATTTCCTAGGGGAGGCACAGATTGATGGATAGTCTGACTAATGGCTAAAAGTGAAATAGAAAGGAAATGAAGGCGTCTAGAAATAGAAGCAAGTCTCCAGCCCTCATCGAGGGCCTGGGCTCCTTTTCTGTATCTCAGTGATGTATAATCAATGAGGAAAAAATAACATGGCCCTCTGTGACAGAAAGTATGTAACTCCTGGTACTAAATGCGACTGCTATCTATGGTGTAGTAGATCCATAGAGATTTAAAAGATGGTTACTTTTTTGTTATAGGCAATATTTTCTGTGACAGTCCTACATTCTATTGGTGATGCCCAGATAGGAAGCCCAGGTTCTGCTCTGGGCTCAGCCGTTGACTGTGGATTATTGACCATTCTAGATTTTGGTTGTTTTATTTAGAATGACAACAACAAAGAAGATATGGTTTGGTCCTTATGATCTTTAAGGTCCTTTACAGCTTAAACGTTGTATCAGCCCAGAAGTTTGCCAATTTCTCTTTATCTATGCTTGGTGTAATCATAGAATGATGCCCTGGAAGGAACCTTTGAGCCACTGAACCCAAATCCCTAATTTTACAAATGACTGTTTTTTGTGGGAGTGTCATACCATTTGTTATCTTTTAAAACTGTCGCATAGGGGTTTCATCTTTTATAAATGACTTGTTTTCCTCTCCTTGGGCCCAGAAACTTACATGACTACAATTGTAAGATGTTAGAGCTTTCTCCAGAATTAAGACAGAATATTAAACCGCATTCTACCTGAATAAAGGTAGGTTTAAGGCTAAAAATGCTATCAATGAGATGGCTGCTCTGGTTCTTGTTCTCTTTGTCATGTAGTTAAAAATATGGGTTTGAGGGGCATGGAGGGGATTTAAGGACTTTTAGATCTGAGATTTAATCATCATCATCATCACAGTAGCTAAGATCCCAGGCACTGTGCTAAATGGCTTACAATTATTATCTCATGTGATCCTTATAACAACCCTGGGAGGTAGGTACTGTTATTATCCCAATTTTAAAGATAAGGAAACTGAGGCAGACAGAGGTTAAGTGACTTGCTCAGGGTCATACAACTAGGAAGTGTCTGAGTCTTGATTAAAACTCAGGTCTTCTAGACTTCAGACCCGGTGTTCTCTATCCACTACACTGCCCAGCTGTCCCGTCAGTGTGGATGAAATGATACCCTCCACTAACACACATCAGTCATTTTTTTCTAATTTATATTGTCTTTGAGATTTGTCAGAGGCACTGAGAGGTTCAGTGTCTCGCTCATGGTTATGTATGTAGCCAGTGTGTATCTGAGGCAGGGCTGGAAGCCAGGCCTTCCTGACTGGCTCCTGGATGGACCTCTATCTCCATATCAGGACCGATCCTAAAAGTAGGAAAAACTGGAGGATTCTGATGACGTATGTTTTGATGGCTCTTTATATGTTTAGATATAGTTTTACATAATCTCATTTGACCCAGTTCCAACCCATCTGCAATGATAATAATGGCACCTTAATGTTTGTAAAACCCCTTACATGTATTATCTCATTTGAAACCACAACTTTGTAGATAAGTCTTGTCTGAAGCTCAGAGAGATAAAGCTACTTGCCTAGGGAAACCCACCTACTAAGTGTTCCGGGCAGTATTTGAACCTTCATCTTCCTGACTGCAAATCTAGAACTCTATATACCAGGGCCTTTTCCTCTTTCTGTGATCTCTTTAGTGTATAGGCCTAATAATTTTACCTGTTCAATTTATACTTCTCCTTCAAGGCTAAATTTGAAAACTTTCTCCTTCAGAAAGATTTCTTTGGTTAGCCCTGCTTGAAATGACCTTGTCAACTTATTATTCTTGTATCTTTTTGTACTTTCCCATGCAGCCCTTTGCCACGACGATTTGTGTACATGTATTTGTGCGTCTCCCTACCCAACTGTAAGTTTCACTAAGGCAGGGCCTGTGCCTTATGCTTCCTTATATCTTCCATAAGACCTAGCTCAGTGTTTTGCATACAGCTGCCATCTGATACATAGCTATTGAGTATTCAGAGGACCAAAGAATCACAGATACAAAGCTAGAAGGGCCTGGCCTTTTGGGTCACCTGGTCCAGCCCTCTTATTTTACAGAAGAGGAAACCAAGGCCTGAAGATGCCAAGTGCTTCCTCAGTGTCTTAGAGGTGACTTGTCACGTAGCGGTAGGCTAGGGATTTGAACCTAGGCCTTCTGATTCTAAGTCTCTTGCTCTTTCCCCTAAACCATACCGAATGAGTAAACAAAAAATAATTTCATCTTATATATTTCCTCAGAGAAAACTTATCTAAATGCTATGTCTATAATAATTAGAAAATTTCTATTAGCGTGATGTCGTAAAATGATTGTGGTTTTGCTCTACATCATATAAATCATTAGAGACCCGCAAAATAAATACTTCCTAATGAACAAACAATTCTTAATGAGGATGCTGAGTAGATGGATTGAATCACAATGATAAATGACTTTTATTTGTGATAAGTATTCAGAAATAGGTTAGAGGATGATTATAGGGAAGGTTTCCATATATCTCTGACAGATAACTTTATGGTATATTTTATGTTCTCTCATCTTTTAAAGAAGCTTGAGAGATATGGGCCTGAGAGGGGAAGACAGGTGAACATGATGGGTTTTCTTTTCTTCTTTTTTCCCTCCTCTCCCCTCCCCTCCTCTCCGCTCCCCTCCTCTCCTCTCCCCTCCCCTCCCCTCCCCTCCTCTTCCCTCCCTTCCCCTGCCTTCTCCTCCTCTCCTGTCTTTTCCTGTCCTCTCAAAAATCTTTCCCATCTCTACTTCTCACCATTGACTAGAAGGTGGAGAAATGATTGCAATTCTATGGAGGACCCTTAGCAACATCAGGAAGTATCCAGGGTACTGCAGTATGTTGTTTGGTAGTTTAGAGCCTGGGTGCCGGGAGCTGAGTGGGGGTTATTCGAAAGTGTCAGTAAGCAGTGAGAGTCATTGAGTGTGGAGCTTAAGCCCCCACTGGTATGTTTCTATGTGACCTGAGAGATGAATATAGTGGTATGCTCTGTCAGGAGAGAGAAACAGAGACAAAAACAGTTCTCAGTACCATGGGACTTGCCAGGGAACTCTTCCCCTGAATTGGGTTAGGGCTTGTGCCTGATGCCTAGTCCCCCACCCCTTGCCCCCTTCCAAAGAAGCATAATGTAGTGCAGAAGAAGCAACGATGAAAGGCTGAAATGATTGTGGTTTTGATCTATAACCACAGGAGGAACCATAGAAAGTACAGATTTCCTTCCAGCATTACTTCTCTGGATTGCGGGTAGCTGAACTCACTTCCAGGTTTCTGGTTTGGGAGGAGATGACCCAGGGGGATACCAGCTGACCTAAGGATCTTTCATGGTTAGTCAAATGGTTAGACATGGCTGCCAGGAAGTCAAAAGTGAAGAAGTCGATAGTCTAAATGGTATAGATTCTTTACATCTGTCAATTGAATCCTGGCTCTCAACCAGAGCCCTACTTCACCATGACTTATGACCAGAGGTATGTGTGGAAAATTGATGGATAAAGTAAAAAAAAAAAGAACCACAAAAGATGAATAAAAACAAAAAAGTAGGGAAAAATAAAACCTCCCAGGGTTGTTGTGAGAATAAAAATGAGGTAATATTTGTTAAAGTCCTATATAACTGCTAGCTCTTTTTATTTATTATCATAAAAAGTTGAAAAATTACAGCATTTACATTTCAATGTAAAACAAAACTTACCCCAGAGCCCCGGCACTATATTTCTAACTGCTTCCTGGATACCTTCACCTGAATGATGATACCCCAAGCTCTACTTGTTCCAAGCTGAACTGATCATCATTCCCTTGAAACAACAACGAAAACAACAAAACTATCCGTAGTCAAGAAAAATAAACTCCCACATTGACCACATCCAAAGACATCAATCTGTCCCTGGAATTCCTGGGTGGGATTACCATTCAGTGGTGAGTACCACCACTTCCCAAGCCTTCTAACTTCAGAATCATCTTTAAGTCATCTCCATATCTCATGATAGACCTCAAATCAGTGGTTAAGTTCTGTCGATTCAACTTCTGCTATATCTACTGTGTCTGTCCTCTTTTCTCTTGCTACTGCAATCTCACTGATTCAGGTGGCCCTCACCTTTTCTTGTCTAGACATCACAATAGCTTTCTGACTGCATCGATCTTGCTTTCTCCAGTCATTCTGTCATATCAAATAATAATGATAACAAAATATTAATAACTATTAATATTATAGTATTTACATACTACTTTAAATTTCACAAAAAGACTTCATTAAATTCTCATTTAATCCCCATGACAACTCTGGGAGTCATATACTCTAATTTTCCCCATGTTATAAATGGTGAAACTGAGGCAGACCATGGTTAAGTGACTTGCCCAGGGTCATCCAGCTAGTTAGTAGCTGAGGACAGATTTGAACTCAGGTCTTCCCGACTTCAGCCCTGCTGTTCTATCCAGTGTCCCACCTCGGTGCCTCAGAAGTCTGGAAAGTTGCTATAATTCACAACTCTGAACGTTTCATTTCTCTGCTTAATAGCTCTTCATTGTCTGCTTGATCAAATATCCTTGATTCTGGCATTCAAAGCTCTTTGCTATCTCAGACTCAGTAAATCATTAAATTGTGGTCATTAGCTTGTGAGCTTGGATGGTCTTTTGCCTCTTTTTCTATCCCCTGAACTTAGCACAGTGCCTGGCCGGTAGTAGATACTTAAGGAATGTCTTTTGCCTGATTGACTGACTGACTCGAGCTCCCTTCGCCAGCTGTTATTTCCTACTATTCTGCTTCCCTTGTGTGTTTCTGTTCCTTTTTCCTGCCCTCTCCAGTTTCACTGTCTTTGCATAAATCATAACATGTGGGTACGGTAGACTTCCTCCCTTTCTGTACAGGGAGGTTTCTCCCTCCCTTATAGGCCTCATTGTAAGTGTTGTCTCTTCCATAAGACCTTCCATAAACTCCTTCTTCTCCCAAAGTATCAATGATCTCTCCTGAAAATTTCTCATAGTAATACTTTGCCTGGTTCATTTTCTGTATCCTTTAAGGACTGCAGCACTTTCCTCACATAGACCCCATAAATGGGTATGGTGGGAATTTTCAGACATATTTCCGATGCAGAAATGGAGTCTTTAGGTTGAGTTGCTCAAAGCCACAAAGGTGCTGTCAGAGCCAGGATTCTCCTGACTTAAAGTCTTGTACTCCTTCCAATACGACTATAAGGTTTAATGGAAGGAGTACATGTGAGGCAGCTCAGTGGATAGGGTGCTGGCCCTGGAGTCAGGAAAGAGTTGAGCTCAAATCCAGTGTCAGACACTTAGGATGTTCTGTGACCTTGAGTAAGTAGTTTAACCTCTGTTTGCCTCAGTTTTCTCAACTTTAAAATGGCGATATTAATAGCACCTAATTCACAGGGTTGTTGTAAGGATCAAATGACATAGTATTTGTAAAGTGCCTAACACAGTTTCCCATATAATGGAAGCTATGACTCTTATTCTTCTTTCCCCTGATACAGCTAGCTTTGTATTCCCAGGTGGAGCCCAATGCCTTGTATACAGAAGGTGCTTAATAAATGTTTGCTAAGTTGAATTGAAAGAAAAAAAAGAATTGAATACTGACTTAGAAACCAGTAGCCCTATTGTGGTCTACTCAGGTTTCGGTGGAGATGAATTCTTGCTTTAGATTGCCCAAGGATGGAGGTAATTGAGAAGTAAATGACACAATCCAAGTTTATTTGAATAGGCCCAGCCCCTGATGTAATATTCATTGTCATTACTTGTTAACCAATCAGAGTTGATTGCCACCCTCTGGAACACCCAATTTCCAACATCATATAAGCCTTGAGCCCGCCCCTACCATAAGGTTCTTTGGCATTCGATAGTACTATTGACTTCTTTTATTCTGGTCACTGGATCCAGATGGCTCTGGAGGAGAAAGTGAGGCTGGCGACCTTGCACAGCCCCCTTCAGTCAAATCAAAGTCAACATGTCATCATTACCCTGGTGCTATGGTCCTCTAAAAAAGTGAAGGGCAAACGCAACAACCTAATTTCTTTTATTAAATTTCTGGCATTATTAAAAAATGACAAATTCCCCAGAATTGTGTCTCTCAAACTTTTTGAACACCACAGTTTCTAAAAAGGAAGTCATTCTCTCCTGTATTTACACAGCATGATGGAGCCTTCTCCATGAATTTGTTCAATATTAACAGTAAATGAGTCAAAAATGCACTTTGAGGATCAGGTCTCCAAAGTTTCCAACCTGGATTCTTTTTGCTGATCACATTAATTTACCTTTTGTCAAATCTTGCCTCATCGTGTGTGGGCAGAGGGCACTAGACCTCGGACGCCTTCAGGGTAAGCAGCTGTGCTGTTCCAATTAGGGCATTGTATTAGGAAGGCAGAATAGGAATTGGTCAGGTATCTGAGGCTGGCAACCTGACCGGGCAGCAGGGAAAGCTTCCATAAGGACAGTGACGGAAGAGAAAACTTGGGGAATATAGTTACTTCAAAGGAGAAGCCCTCCTGCTTTTATTTTATTTTAAATTTCTAATTTTTATCATAGGTGCCGTTTTCCAATGTTTCTTTGTATGTCCAGTGCTTATTACAGTGCCTGTCACATTGTAAGGGCTTAATAAACGTGTGTTGCTTAATTTTTATAATCACCTTCGTTTCTGAATTTCTTCCCATCCCCTTACTCAGTGAGCCATCTTTTATAATAAAAGATAAAAAGGAAAGAAGAAAATCAAAATTGTTTTAACAGAACTAACAAACATGTCAACATAGTCTGACAACATGTGCAGTCCAGCTGGTTGGTTGGATGGTTGTTGTCCTTCGCTCTCAGAGAGGACCAAAATGACATCATGACTTGCCCAGGGTCACACAGTTAGTAAAGTGTGTGAGGCTGGTTTTGAACTCAGGTCATCTTGACTTCAGGCCCCATACGCTATCCACAGTACCACCTTTGCATTTTTAGTCATCTATTTTGTTTTCCTGTTTCTGTTTACTTTGCTCTATATCAGTTCTGTATCAGCTCATATAGATTATTCCATGCTTCTCCAAATTCTTCATATTCACTGTTTCTTATCATGCAGTAATAGTTCATTATTTAATAAGTCACAATTCATTTAGCCATTCTCCAGTTGATGGGCAGCACTTTAATGTTAAGTGCTGCTGGAAGATTTTCATAGATTGTGACCTTTCCCCACCCTGGTTTTAACCTCTTCAAGGGTATGTGATCATAAATCTGTGGGATCTCTGTGTTGTCCACGTACATGCATGTCTTGGGAGTCACATGATGAAATTAGAAGAAAATATTGTACTTGAACTTCAAAATTTCACATTTGATTGCCTCGGTGATCTTTGCTGAAAATAAAATCAATAGGAAGTATTTCAAGTTACCTGGGAGGCTAGAAAAATGTTTTGTTCTGCTACTTCTTGAGAAAATTTTATACTATGCACTTTTTAAATTATTTAAACAACTCAGTCAGCTGGAAGGCTTTTCTACATGATGCCAAATGATGAATTTGAAGTATTTCTTCTCCCTTTCCACTGGCTTGATCATTTTGGCATCATGAGCATGATAGTCCCAGTGACAACTGGGATATCATCTATCCTAACCACTTCCTTATTATGTAAATAATTTCCTTGAATAGATAACATCCCAGATGTTTTGAGCATCTCTGGTTTTGAATCTGGCTGCTGCATCAGTGATCTATCTCAAAAGTCATCACACCCTCATGATTGAGACCTTCGTTACTTAAAAAGCTTTGTGGAACAGGAATCCGGAAAATGGTCAGTTAAGAAAGAAAGAAATGGAAAAAAGTAATGCAATATGGCACAGTAGATAGTGCTGTATTTGGAGGCAGAGGAGCTGGGTGGAATCTTGTCTCTGCAGCTTACTGTCTGGGTGGCCTTTGGCAAATTCCTTTTCCTTTCTGAGACTCAGTTTCCTCATTTAAAAAAAATGAGGTGGTAGAACTAGATGGGCTCTTAAGGTCTATCTTGGTGCAAATCCTTGTTGCTATTGTTGTTGGTCCTTCATTTCCAAAGAGGACCAATGACATCAGCACGGTGATATCTTGACTTGCAAGTGAATTGGCGTTAAGTGAGGTAGCGCTGTGCAAAGTCATCAGCCTCGCTCTGTCCTCCAGAGTCATCAGAGTTCGATGGCAAGACAAGTGGTCAGGACAACTGATGATCACCCCAGATTCAGTGGAGGACCTTGGCCTTTTTAAACTAAGGCCTTTCCCAGGTCTCAGTTTGTCTGAGACAACATTCATTCAGTGATTAAAGACCTTTAAAATTGAGGCAAAAGATGGCCTAGTTTGCCTTCGCAAAAGAATCAGTCTGGGATTGATCATTCTACCATTCTTTCAAAGGCTCCATCTAGATGTTTCCTCCTAAAGGAAGCCCTTTCTTAGTTCTTTAGTGGTCCCTCCTTCCTTCTCAATCATTTACGTACTTATCTGTTTATTCATTGATTTGTACCCTCTCCCCAATAAAATGTCAGCTCCATGAGGGCAGGGGTTGTTTGTATGTTCATTGTTGTTTGTTTTTGCATCTCTAGTGTCTAGCCCAGTGCTTTGAATAAAGTCAGTCAAGAAGCCTTTATTAAGTATTTATTATATGCCAGGCACTGTGCTAAGTTCTAGGGTTTCGACCCTAGACCCACCCCATAGTCTCTGTTCTCACAGACTGTCTATTCTAATAAGGGAAATGACATGCAAAAAAATAGATGTGTGGACAAGATCTAGACAGAGTAGTTGGACAATAATCTTAGCAGGGAGGGCTCTAATAGCTGGTAAGATTAGGTATGACCTCTTGCAGAGGGCGGCATTTGAGCTGTCTTCAAGGAAACCAAGGAGGCAAAGGCCAGGAGGTTAATGATCCTTGTTGGAAGTGGATTGATTATATTTCAATTTTGATAGGCTAGAAACTTTTTTCAGGTTGTTTTGCTAAATGTGAGAGAGCACAGGATCAATGATAAAGAAGCCTGAGAAAATGTTGCTTGGTACTCTGTTTTGTTGTTAGTTTGGGCTTTCATGGAAGGACAGGTGCAGGTCTAATGTCATAAGATTAAATGACAAAATGGGAGATGGGAATAGCCTAGTAAATAGTTGGCAGGGGGAGATGGGGCTGGCAGCAGCGTTTATTTACTGTTCTTATGAATTTTCTATCTGCATTTTGTTATAGGATGTATTTTCTGACATCTTTAATAGTGAAATGACAAGATTTTCCGTTTCTCTGGCAATGTTAATGGACAATTTCTTCCAGCAACCTCTTCTATTGAGGTCTTCTTACTTTTCATAATCACGAGAATCAGATGCCCAACTGGTTCAAATTTTAAGTCATAATGATGTTAATTTAAGATGTACTAAGAGCTCAGAAACCCCATTAATGCTGTAAATATTGATTGACGGCATCTGGTGTACTGAATGCTATCCATTTACAGTACTTTGGGCCTTCATGGCTGGTGGCTCATAAAAGTCAAATTGCTGCCTTCCTCCTTATGTTCTGATCCCATTAAGAATTGCATTAGGTCCTTTCCAGCTCTTAAATTCTATAATTCTAATATTACCTATCACCAGAGTGTTTTCATGCATTCAGTGACATTCATCATTTTATACATTCGAGTATTAGCTAGGCACTTAGGGAAGGGACTATAAGGACACGTTATAGATACTTACAATTGGCTTGGAAAAAGAGGTGACACTTGCCAAATTCGTATGAAAACATTGCTTATTGTTTAGTAGCAATAATGGAACTGTAATTATACTGCTAAACTAACTCTATAGGAGTGAGTATATTCTGGTATAATAAAAATATATTTACTATTATTGTCAGTCATTTAATTCACTCAGCACTGTGTTTATCGAAACTTGGAAACGTAATGTTAATTTTTAAGGCTACTTTTCCTGAAAACCTTGTTTAAAAAAAATCTCTTTGATAGCTCCCTAATACCCACAGGATGACATCCAGACATCAAATTCATTTAAATCCTCAAAAAGTTGGAAGGGAAGTGCTGTGTTACAAATGACACCAGATTCAGAGTCAGAAAACCTGAGGCCAAATGAGAGATTCACCATGTGCTATGTGTGTGACCACAGGCAGGTTCCTTCCACTCATGGGGCCTCAGTTTCCTTATCTGTAAGATAAGTAAAGTCAGTTAGTTAGTCTCCAAGGTCTTTTATGTCTCTAGATCTTATAATTCTTTGATTCCCACACCAGTTTTATAGACTTTGCTAATGTCACACCCCAATATTTTCAAGCCAACATGGTTTTGTTACTCTCATCGACTTGCTCTTCATCGGATCTTAGTAACTAGAAAAGGTACCTTATAAATCACTTAAGTGAACCCCCTCAACCTATCAATGAGGAAAAGGAGGCATTAAATAGGGAGACAATATACCCAAGGCCACAGAGAGCCAATCGCTGAGTCAGAATTCAAATCTCAGATCTTAGACACATCCAATGCTCTTTCCCCACTAAGCTTCACCCATAAGCCCAAGACTACTTTAGGAGCTGAGCTTGGCTCCAGAGAGAGCTGAGATAATGCACTTCCCTCCTTTCAATGCAGAGGTGGAGAACTATGGCTGAGGAATTTTATATGCAGCTGATTTGTTGGTTGGTTTGCTGAAATTCCACTCCCTTACACCCTTTACCCTCTCTAGGTAGGGAAGAAGGGAAGGCTAAATTAATAAACTAATATAGTATAAAAAAATAAATCAGAAGTAAACTATGAAGAATCAGGGAAATGTAGTTGTTTTTGGTGAACATTTTATTTTTGAGTAGTAATTGAAATAATACTATCTCATCTTTACAAAGTGCTTTGAAGTATGCCAAGTATTTGATTCATAATACCTCTGTCAGGAATGGGGGATCTTCATAAACAGCAATAGCATTCCCATTTTGCAGATGAGGAAACTGAGGTTCAGGGTTATTAAGATACTTGGCCAAAGTCATATGACTCATAATGGCAGAGCTGAGGCCTGAATAGAGATCCCCAACTCCTGACCCTATGCCCTTTCCACTGCTTCTCATATTTACATAATAACCACTCATATATCCACAATATTTATAGATTTTTTTTTCCAAATTCTCTAGTCAGTACTGTGTATCATAGAACAAATACGTGTCAGGTACATCAAGGACAAGTTGGATTGGATGACTTCTCAGGTCCCCTCCAACTCTGAGATCCTGTGACTATCTCTATCTTTTAAAGATGGTGACCCAGAAAGTTTAATCATTTGCTCAGGGTCACAGTAAAAAGTGTCAGTAATACTTGAACCAAAGTCTTACGACTCCATGGCTAGTTCTTTCAGTTAATAAATCTTATGGGTAGGATTGGACAAGGAAATGGCAAACCACTCTAGTATCTTTGCTAAGAGAACCCCCAAATGGGGTGACAAAGAGTTGGACATGACTGAGACAACAGAACAGTAGCAATAACATGGGTAGGATTTGTATTTGAGGAGATCCCAGAATCACTTCAATGGAAACCTATTTGAATAAAAGCCATAACTGTCTCCTATTTTCACATGTTCTTCAGGGCTGCCAAGGACTAAGGAATTTACATATGAACAATCTAATGCAAATTATTTTATATTGCAATGATACAGACATAATATATGTGTAATACCTTCCCTGGGCTAGGCTGGCACTAAGTACATCCAGAGACAAGTATTTTGAGTGATAGCTAAGCATCTTGGGATTTGTAATTTGTAATTCCTAGGCAAGAATTATGCAATTTAATAGGTAGTGACCCACCAGAGTGAGGCTAAATGGGTGGTAACAGCTTCCCGGAGCTAGGGCAGGAGAGGGAAGTAGTGGAAGACAGGGAGGTGGCTGGCATTTCTTTCCTCTAGCTGTGGACTATGAGAGAAGAGAGACAAAAGGGGGCAGTTAGGTGTTTCTCCTCCACATGGCAGCAGCAGTAGCCTGGCATTTAGAGATTATCCTGGGTGGCAGAAGCTAATCTGCCTGGGCTCCCTTACTACTGTGACAAAGTGCCCCTGGCAGTAGACTGAACTTTGTTTCTCTGGGGGTGAAGAAAACAACCCAGAGTCTCTCCTTTCAACCTTTTCCATCCTTTCTTTTCTTTTTTTCTTTTGAATACGATCAGGGTTAAATGACTTGCCCAGGGTCACACAGCTAGTAAGTGTCTGGGGCTGGATTTGAACTCAGGTCCTCCTGACTCTAGGACCAGTGCTCTGTCCATTGCATCATCTAGCTGCCCCTCTTCCATCCTTTAAATGGAGGTTAGCTACCAGAGTTTCCTCCCCCCTGTATACTGATTTTTTTTTTTACTGTTTTGATGTTCCTTAAGCTAATTCCTTTAAATAAAAGAGTTTATTCTTCATTGTATTGAAATGAGATCCGAGTGTGCAAAGATGAGGGACAGCTCCTAGTGGGCTTTATATTTCCTAGAGTACATACATATGCTGAAATTCTCTGTTGGTGATTAAAAACCACCCAGAGGGAAAGCAGCTAATAGGGATTTATTTTATTTTACCAATAATCCAATGAATCTCCTAACCGGCAGAGAATCGAAAAATGGAGTCTGAGGCAGTTCACTGCCCTCTTGACTCAGCAAATTAGGTTTTCGTTTTCCTTGTGCTGTAATCACCAGGTGTGGCACACAAGGAGATTAAAGCCCATGGGCCCTGACCCAAATTCAAGTTAGATCCTAGGAATGGAAGATGTGGGTGGTGACTAGGAGGTAAAATCCCATCCCCAGCCATTGCTAAAAACTTCCTTCTTTCACCTTCGGAGAAGGTGAGAATGAGGAGGACCTGGACCTCTGGCCATCATATCAATATTTGATTTTTAACCTATATTTAATAATAACAGCTAGCATTTATATAGCACTTTAAAGTTTACAAAATACTTTACAAACATGTCATTGTATCTTCACAACAACCCTGGGAGGTAGATGCTAATTACCACCATTTTACAGGTGAGGAAACTGAGGCAGACAGAAACTAAGTTATGTAGGGTCACAGCTAGCTAATAAATATCTGAAGTAGGGTTTAAAGTTCCAGGGATGGGGAATCTGGGGCCTTGGGACCACATGTGGCCCTCTAGGTCCTCAAGTGTGGCCCTTTGACTGAATCCAAACTTCACAGAAAAAATCCTCTTAATAAAAAGATTTATCCTGTAAAACTTGGACTCAAAAGGTCACAACCAAGGACTTAGAAGGCCTTGAGGCTGCAGCTTCTTTCTGATTCTAGGTCCAGCACTCTATCCAGTGAGCCACCTAGCTTCTTCTATTTATTTATATAAATCAGTAAATAAAACTATAAATTGTAACTGTCGTTGTTACTCAACTGGGTGATATAGTCTATCCCCAGCCCTGAGTCCTATCAGAGACTCTCAGACTAGCAGCTATGCCTGGACAAGCTGAGTGGTGGAGCCTGTCACCGTGTATGTGCAGCATCTCTGAAGAGCCTCTGGGGCATCTAAAGGTTAAGGAAAACAGGTTGTATAAAACACTGATGAGCTTAGTCATCCTCCCTTTGCCTCTGCTTTACATATCTCCTTGTCTTTGACCTGAAGTTACACCGACTTTCTACATAGATCCCTGGGCCATCTCTACTCCTCCTGACTTTTGTCTCACCACTGGACTCCAATGACTCTGGAAGAGAAGGTGAGGCTGGGGACTTTGTGTAGCTCTGCCTCACTTAAATCCAATTCACCTGCATGACAAGACATCACCCTCAGGATGTTATTGGTCCTCTTTGAGAGTGAAGTACAAACACCAACAAGAGGTAGCTTAAGCTCTTCTTGGCTATTTCCTGGCATGAACAAAAGAAAGCCAAAAGTGGAGGGGAGGGTAGGAGGAAAAGGTGGCTGTCCTGAGGGTGGGGACATGGTGGAGAAATCATTCAGAGAAATTCCAAAGTAGTGTAGCCAGGTAAGAAATGAAAAATTTAGTATAAAGAGAAGAAAGAGGAGACATATGCCAAAAGCATGCTGGGTTTGATGCTGATGGAGAGTCAGAGTCCTCAGAGCTACTAGAAGCTTGATTGTAAACTCTATGAGAGTGTAGGGATCCTCTTGCATTCATGTTTGTATCTCCACTGGTGCATGGTACCAATCATCAGGCAAGAAACATGCACTGAATGAGAACACATCTGAGCCTGTTACTTCCAGTCAACTGGGTACATGTAATATAGAACTTATATGTTGTTTGGTGTGTAAGAGGAATTTAGAAATACAATTCCATCATTTTGTCAGTCATAAAACTGGGCTTCTGGATCCCTGCCCTCAAGTGATTCAGAATCTATCTGGGAAGATGAGCCATGCAGACTGTATCTTGCAGGGCCCATGTGGTCTTGGCATTCAGAACTCAGGTAAATTGATTGAGTCTTCACACTTATGCTATATGTAATGTGTAAACATGGAGAATGATACTTATAAAGCACCATGCAAATGCTAGCCATTATTATCTAAGGACACTTAGGCTCCATGAGGACAGGGATTGTATGTTATCCTAAATTTGTATCTTCCCCAGCACTTTAGCACAGTGGTATATGCAAAAGGTCTCTAAACTTTTATCTGCAGCCTTATCAGTAAAATATACTTGGGCATGTGCCTCATGTATATATGTGTATTAGTAAATGATAGGCGTGTAATAGTATGTACATTATCATTATTATTACATAGTAACTAATAACTTTAATATAATTTTTATATAATTCTGTTATATAGCTCCTTTGAGGAAAGCCCCTTTCTGAAGAATACTGTAGAAGCTTGAAAAACTTATGAAACATAAAAATAGAAATTAAAAGGATAAAAGATTAAACGTGATTTAACTATATATGTATATGAATATATACATGTATGTGCATAATATACACATGTGTATGCGTATACACATTCACACACATGTATGCATATATACACACATGAATGTGCACATATGTACATATACATACATATGTATGTGTATATATGTATACACAAAATTAACAGTGACAAATCCTTTTGGTACGCCAGAAGTATTAATATGTATTGGTGAGAACAATGCAATTGAATGTACTTCATTATTTTTAAATATCTTGGTTTGACATATTGGGATATTGATTCAAAGATCTGGTTATAAGTTTGGGTTATTTTGATACTTGGTTTCAATGGCAGTTCCAGCTGGAAAGCCGTCTTACCAATATGTATAGATATAAGTGGAAGAAGTACATTACTGACTATGATCATGAAGCTCATTTTTCAATTTCATCCATCAACTCATCCATCAAAGTAAAACTTTTGTTGCAATTTGCTAACAAGTTCCCATCTTCCCTGTTGTCAATCAGGTGTTCTTGTAAACTGAACAGAAGGTATGGCATTTTTTTATATTTTTAGTGAATGAATTCAGAACTCATTGGAAGGTTTTTGGGGGAGGAGATTTTAAAAGGTTAGAAGATTTTGTTTTTAAGCTTTTTCTACTGTGCAGCATTTTTACATATGATGTACTTCATTTTTTCTTCAACAAAATCCATAATAATAGATAAGGATAGGAATAGGGAATGGACCTAGGATATCATTGATATAGAGAACTTCTAACGAGCAAACTCTATCTACTGATGCAGGTGGGCATTATTTGTTATTCAGACCAATCCAACCCTTTGTGAGGCTGTGGACCCTACTTCCCGTGGGATTTTCTGGTCAAGGACAGCAGAGTGGTTCTCCATTTCCTTCTCCAGTGAATTAAGGCAAACCAAGGTTAAGTGACTTGCCCAGGGTCACACAGCTAGTATGTGAGGCTGGAATTGAACTCAGGTCTTCCTGACTCTAGGCCGCTCTGTCCACTGAGCCATCTAGCTGCCCCCTGTAACTTAAAGTCTTTATGTTGAATCTTGTCACTTAATTATGCTCCTGTGATTTCTGAAATGCCTTTAGCAAACACCATCACTGCCAACAGTCCCTGGGCTCTGATTCAGTGGCCTCTCCCAAATGCCCACCATAACTACTTGGCTTGAGAAGTAGCCAAGGGGCTTCCCCTATACCATGATACCTCATGGCATCATGAAATCCCTTTACAACAACAACAAAAGTAAATTCTTTATGGAATTTGTTGCAGCAGAATTTGCTTTAAACTCAAAGGTATTAGCTTCATGCCTTTGTTATTTCTAGTCAGGGCCTGTTCTTACACATAGCGTCTTGTGACCACCTTTCATCACACTGGGGAAGGGAATATTCCTTATTGGATTGCTTCTCTCCAGCACAGAATCTGCTTGGGAAGGTGAATCCACGGGAAACTTTTCTGGATAGAAAGCCTTTTTCATTATGTAAAAGCTATAACTAAGGTTCCGAGTAGTAAAAGGAAATTCCCTCCCAGGCCAGCACTCAGCAAAGGGCTCAGGGTTGCCTTAATTTTCCGGACTTTCTGTTATCTTTAAGAGAAGCATTGGTTGCTTGAGATCAGTTTGACAAGCATTTATTAAGTTACTTACATGTCGGGCACTTTGCTAAGCACTGGGGCTACAAAGAAAGGCAAAAACCCAGTCCCAGCCCTCCTGGAGCTCACATTCTCCTGGGGGAGGCAACATGTAAACAAACCACCGGCTGCGTACGAGACAGGCGTGTGATTTCTGCAGGACGTTTGGAGTACTCCCCAAACCAGCTGTACATGGCCAGGGGAACAACTTTGGGCAATCACTTGGTGCTCCTTATGTTTCCAGACAAGTGCTGTTGTGATCCATCAAGTGTCCTACGTGCACATCGTAGTGGGAAGTTGCTCACTGTGTGCAGAAAGGAAGGGAACTGTTACTCTTCTGCTTCTCCTTTTGTGCTTGTCAGCAGAGTCTAGCTGCACGGCTGATAACCAAAGGGACAAAAAGTTAAACAATGAGATAGACATCTCTTTTCCATTAAACTAGAACTTAACAAACATCAGCTGTGTGGGGGTGGGGTGGGAAGGAAGGGAATAAGCTTCTATACAGCACCTACTATGCGCCAGGCACTGTGTTAAGCGCTTTACAAACATTAACTCATTTGATTCTCACAACAGCCCTGTGAGGCAGATGCTGTTATTATCCCCGTTTTTACAAACTGAAGGAAACAGAGATTAAATGACTTGTCCCAGAGTCACGCAGCTGGTGATAGTGACTCAGGTCTTCCTGACTCCGGGTCCAGTACTCTAACCTACCATCAGGGTACTGGGGAAAGAAAGACAAAACAAACAAAAACCCCCAAAAACCCAGAACATAAAAAATCAGTCCCTGCCCCAGAAGATATTTTACTTGGTAGATGCAGATGAATGAATACAAATGAATATAAAATATATAGAAAGTAAATACAAAGTAATTTTGGTGGGAGGGAATTAATCAATGATCAAGCGTTTATTAAATACCTACTATGTACTAGGTGCTTAGGTGACCATGACAGAGAATGAAACAATCCATACTCTCAAGGACTAACAAAGGGTTTTAAGAATGGCCTCATGTTCTAGGTTGGGTTTGAGAAAGGATTGTCCTTGCTCAGACACAAACACTGAAAATGTCATTTCCTTATACATTTGTGTAACAATATTATTGTGTGAGACAAGAAAGAACTTGAAGTTCCTTTCTTCCAAATCCATTACAGATCTACTTATCAAATCTTGAGGTCCAATCATAATTTATATATGTCACATAGGTCATTGAATGGTTCAGAACAATCTTCAACTGTCAAAGACTAAAAGTATAATAAGGTTCAAATTAGATGAAGCAGATAACTATTTGCACCTGCAAAAAACCCACTACATCTTATTTGCTTTTTAATCCAGTACGACCAATTTAGAGCTGGAGATGATCTATTCTAGCCCATTCCTTTTCTTCCAGATAAGGGAACTGAACCAGGAGATGCTATGTGATTTACTAAAGGTCACACTGGGCCTGAGCGATAGAGGCAGGTTTTTATCATTTGGTCCTTTGAATCCAGAGTCTCTGCTCTTACTAGTGAATCTTGCTGCTTCCTAATATTATAGTTTTTATAACTTTTGGGCTACACAGAAATAGTCACAATGAAAACCTTTAGTTGTTGTTGTTAGGTCATTACAATTGTATCCGACTTTATGACCCCATTTGGGGTTTTTTTGGCAAAGACATCAGGGTGGTTTGCCATTTCCTTCTTAAGCTCATTTTACAGATGAGGAAACTGAGGCAAATAGAGTTAAGAGTCACACAGCTAATGTGTGAGGCTGGATTTGAACTCAGGTCTTCCTGACTCCAGGTCTGGGACTCTATCCACTGAACTGTCTTTACAAGATATTTTACACATCATCTAATTTAACTTCCTCATTTTACAGATGAATAAGGGCCAAGGTTGGCACCTACATACTAAAGAAATGTGTGGGCATTCAGTCCACAAAGGTCTAATAGAGAGACCCTAGGAGCTGTCCAATGCTCATACAGGTTAAAGGCCTTGACCAAGAGTGTATAGTAAGTGTTAGAGGTGAGATTTGAATCCAGGTCTTATGGATTCCAACACTGGACCCCTTACACTATTTGTGCGAATGTGTCATTGTAGAGCCAGGACTGCTATCATATTGTCTGACAGACTCCAAATTTATATTTTTTGTCACTGTACCAGAGACCAGTAGATTGAAACCTCTATGTTTATTCTAATGTAATGGAGTTCTAAGACACATAATGATTATAGTACTACTAATAAAACATTCATATAGCGCTTTAAGGTTTAGAAAGCATTTTCTATACATCATCTCATTTGATATTCCCTATTGCTCTATGAGGTAGGTATTTCCATTTTACAAATGAGGAATCTGAGGATCAGAGTTGTTAAGTGAATTGTCCAGGGTCACATGCTAGTCTATATGTGAGGTAGGATTCTTACCCCAATCTTCCTGATTCCAAGGCCAGTACTCTCTCTACTATACTAAAATCCTTTCTCATTTGAGCTAATGTGAGTTAAATGAAATATTGTAAAAATAAGAACCACAGGACTGATCTTTGTGTAGGAATAAAAGCATTTGAAGGCCGCCAAATGTTGAAGCCCTTTCCCTTGCCAACTGCCTATGTACCCAGTACCAAATATTCTAGATTTCCTTTATTGAAAGCTGTTAAATCTATATTTTTATCTCTAGGTCTCATAATGGGATTGATTTTACGTTACGCTACAGCGCCAACTGACATTGAAAGTGGAACTGTCTATGACTGTGGAAAGCTGGCTTCTGGTCCATCAACACTTCTAGTTAATATCACTGACCAAGTTTATGAATATAAGTACAAAAGACAGGTCAGCAAACACAACATCAACGCTCACCAAGGCAATGCGATGCTTGAAAAGGTAAGGGTCCTCTCTGTTACAATGGTTGTATTTCATAACTTGCCTATGTAAATTGCTACATTGTAAATTGTGGTAAATCCAGGTGCCTTTATGTGACCCACACTTGTATACAGGGATGACTGGACAAACTTCCCATGTATAGCTGACAAGTTGGCTGTCCATAAATCTCATTCTGGATTCATCTTTATCGTAAAAATAAAAATAAAATAAAAAATAAAGCTCTGCAGATAGAAGGGCAAACCAAAATCATATTGTTAACATAACTGCACTTAGGATGATGAAAATAAAATAAACAATTTGTCCCCACTTATGATCAATTCATTGAAACTTTCACATGAGGCTCATAAACATTGAGGATTGTCATGAAGCACTATGCAAAGGTTAGCCACTAGTATGTAAGAAAACAGAAGTTCCACGAGGGCAGAAATTGTATATTCTATAAACTTTGTATCTTAGCACTTAGAAGAGTGGTATATAGAAGTGATCTCCCAACTTTTTTTGATTTTCCACACTATCAGTAAAAAATAATACAAAACATGTGTATCTTCAATATATGTCTACTTATTAACACATCGTATGGACATTATGGTCCACAGGGTCATGAAGAGTTGGATACAACTAAATGGCTTAACAAGAACAACTCATGTACTACTGTATTAATGTATTGTGTACATTATAAGATATTAAAATAGAAATTTTAAAAAGATGAGATAAAGATTGAACACTATTTTTAAAAAATGCACTTTATTTCTAGTACCAAAATTCTTTTTATTTGCTAAAAGCATTATTAATCATTATATTTATTTGTGAAGTCAATGCAATTGATTGTGTTTCTTGATTTAAAAAAAAGATCTCATTTTGTGATAGTGATTCATAATTCTGGTTCTCAGTTCAGCTTGATACTTGGTTTTTAATGGCTGTCAGAGCTGGGAAAGTTTTCTCACAAAGATACGTAGAGCCAGAAAGAGGAAGAAGAGCATTATTGGTTGAACTTGCCAAGTTATGGTAGCCATTCTTCTGCAAAGATGTTTATTGAGATTTAGTTGGTGAATTTCCATTTTTCTTTATGTTAATCAGTTGTTTTTGCAAAATAATCAGAAAGAGTTGCGTTTTTAAATTTTATTTTTAATTTATGGAATAGAACAAGTATTTCCATAACATAGCACAATTAAAAAAATGGTTGCGCATGAAACAGCAGATCTACTATGCACAGCTTGCTATTCTTTTCAGATAAACAACGAAATTATCGTGTAAATTTCTTTTTTTTCCTTCTTCCCCCCACCCCCATGATTACTATTAGACACAAATAGGCATAGGTATGTAAAATTATTCTATACATACTACTATTTATCAGTACTTTCTCTGGATGCAGATAGCATTTTTCTTCCTATGTCCTTTATAGTTAATTTGGGTATTTGTAATAGTCAAAATAACTTATTCTCTCTGAGTCATTCTTAAAAATCTGTATTGCTGTTACCGTATATACCATTCTCTTCATTCTGCTCATTTTGCATTTTTTATATTTTTAGCAAATGGGTTCAAAACCCATTGAAACTTCATGTGGAATATTAAAAAATAAACAGGTTAGGAAGTTTTGTTCCCAAGTTTTTTATTGTGTAGATATGAGAATTTTTATATGTGGTACACTTCACATTATCCAATAAATCCCATAATGATGCATAGGGGTGGCTATAGGGACTGGACCTGAAATTTCATTGATAAAGGGAATTCTTAGAGAAGCAAACGTCATCTAGCAATGCAGGTCAGCACCTTTCTGCAACTTAGAGTCTTAAAGAGTTTGACACCTACAACAGCGGTGGCAAGCAAACCACCTGTGGCCCCACAACACTTGAGTGGGGCCTGAACCAGATTACCAGATTAAAATGTAGTTTCTATCTGATTTTATAAAATGCATACATATGTGTCTACAAAACCACACAACATATTTGTGTATATGTGTGTACATAGTATTAATGTGCATAATATTTTCATACCATAGTACATACACATAATTTATTAACAAGTAGACATACTGGGAGCATACATATTTTATTTTTTACTGATAAGGTTGTTGTTACTGTTCAGTCATTTCAGTCATGTTTGATTTGTTGAGATCCTATTTGGAGTTTTCTTGGCAAAGATACTGGAGTGGTTTACCATTTTCTTCTTCAGTTCATTTTATAGATGAGGAAACTGAGGCAAACAGGCTTAAGTGACTTGCCCAGGGTCACACAGCTAGTAAGATATCTGAGACCAGATTTGGACTCAGGAAGATAAGTCTTCCTGACTCTAAGCCTTGCACTCTATCCACCTAGCTGTCCAACTGATTGGATAGGGGATCAAAAAAGTTTAGAGATCACTTGGACTTGGAGATCACTGTGCTAACAGATGTCCTTATGTATGTTTATTGGTCCTCATTTCTATCAGTGTTTGACACAACTGGCCTAGAATACTCAAGAGACTAAATAAATCTCTTGCCCGGGATCACATTTTATGTCAGAGACTACATAAGATTCCAGGTCTTCTGAGCTTCAATACCAGCCATCTATTCTCTGTACCATCCTCTCTCTTGATGGAAATGAGAGGCATCAAAGGATATAAAGGAAATATTTCCAAACACCTATTTTTCAAATGCTTTTTCTAGCCCTTAGAACAGTACCTGGCACATAGTAGGCACTTAATAAATGTTTATTGACTGACTTCACAGGAATGTTTCTTTCAAAAATCGATTTTCTTAGTCATCATTGAAATGTCTCCTTTCCTTTCAAGGGACAGATTAGATTTATTTTTTTTAAACATTAGCAAGGTAGCACACTATTGACAGCCATTCGTTCTCACAGAAAAGGCAGCAGATTTGGGAAACTTTGATTTTTATAACAAAGAAAAAATGCACAATTCCTCTTTCAGTTTGACAGCCCTTTTAAGCATTTGCCATGAGAAAATCAGAACAACTCTGTGTGGTACCACAGAAGGTTTTCATGGCCACGCATCATCGGCTTTCATTTTGATTCAATCTTTAAAGTGGCTAATGAAGAGCCCATAGAAAGGAGAAGGAGAAGCGTCTGCGCTTTCCAGGTTTTGTGTGTGTGTGTGTGTGTGTGTGTGTGTATGTGTGTGTGTGTGTGTGTCACCATTAGTAGTGTCATTAGTATGATCAGTATCAGTATTATTAGTATTATCTTTAATCTGTGGTTTCTTTACAGGGAGCTTTCACGTTACTTGTCTATCTTGTGTCAATTACTTAAGTAAATACTAGATAATGTAATTTGGTAATCCATATCACTGGACACACATAAACTACACTATTTTACAGCAGTCTGATAGGGACTGGAAGAGTGGGGCTGCTACTGTCCTTGACTCCTCTGAGCTGGGGAATTCCTACCTTCCCTCAGGGTTCCTCATTAACCATATGTGACCTCATATGACTATCTATCTCATATACAGACTGAGTAAAGGTTCTGGGGTCAGTCAATATAGTAAATACATTACCAAGACTTAGTTTCTTTCTAATTGTTTAGAAAAAATATATGAATAGTCTCCTTTTCCTATGTTCCAGTAGACTATCTTGCATACCTCCTGGAGTACATATATATCGCTTTGAAAAACACTGCTCTACAAAGCAGGACACTAATTAATGTTCATAGAATTGAATTATGCCCAGTAGACAGACCCCATTGTTGGCTACATACTTGTAGAATTCTATATGAAAGGCCTAAGGAGAAATCAAAGGCATATAATTGTAATTCACATTTATACAGTGCTTTACACTTTACCAAGCAGTTTCTTGGCAACATCCCTGTAAAGGAGGTGGTCTAAGTAGCACCACTACCCTGTTTTATAGATGAGGAACTTGAGATTTACATAGGTAAAGCAACTTGCATAGGATTGCAAAACTAAAACATTATGTGGTCAGGACTTGAATTCAGGACTTGTGACTCTACACGATGCTGCTACTTGCACAAATGAATTTGTCACTACTTAGAGTTGATACAGAATGGTGGGACTACATCAGCTGATACACAAAAAAACTGCCAATTGGTTATTTGTAAATAACATGGAGATATTTTCCAGAACATGTGAAATTTTCAGTTAACACTCAATCTCAGCACATCTTCACCCTATCACTGCAAAAAAAGAAAAAGAAAACATTCATTCAGTTGCTCATTCAGTGAGCATTTATGATCGCCTACTACATGAATGGCACCATGCGTGGCACTCAGCTTTAATGATTTAAGTCTTTTGTCAGAAAGCCCTCATTTCACCAATGCAGATAGCACCCCGTCTTTGCTTAGCAGATGGCCTATGAGAGGCAGTGTCCAAAACAACTTATAGCTAAAACCTTATAGCTAACTTCTGGGTGATGAAGCCCTCTGAACTTAGCAAGGCTGGTCCTAGAATGCCGAGTCCATCAATTGCTTAAACTTTGTAGGACTTACTAAAACTTGTCCTCTGCTGGAATTGACATTAATTTGCCCAATTTCACCTCCACACCAAGGTGAGGCAACAAAAAACCCCCTTCCTTTCCACTTTTTTTTTTAAAAAAATGAGCTTCTTGATTTTTCCTTGAATTCCTGATTCTCCAAGTGAATTCTAATATTTTTTTCCAAACTCTATAAAATAATCCTGTGGAGGTTTGATTGGCATGACACAGAAGGACTAAATTAATTTAGGTAATATATCCAAGTGCTCCTTTCTGAGTGGGGCCTTTCTGATCCCTCCCCACTCCCATCCCCAGCTCTTCATGACTTTTCTTCCAAGGATACCAGGGGTCTTCTTTGTATAGGGAGTCCAAAAAGTCTTAGCACAATCTTAAAGTTTAAATGTTTAAAACGACTCTAAGATTTTTGGTACATCATGTATGTGTATTGTATATGCCTATATATGTATATCATATATATCTTATCTTGTCCTCCCCATTCCCATGAGAATTTGAGGACAAATTACATATTATAATAGAATATTTGCAGAGTGACTACCAAAGCCTTATTACTTAATTACAGCACATGCAAATTCTTCATCTTTGCAACCTTTTTGTTAGACCAATAATGAGGGCCAAGCTTCTATCTACTAAGGCAGTCCAGTCTATTCTGCCCCTCTGCAAATTACATCTTTTGTTCCAAGGTCAGTAATGTAGGACTAAGCAGAACAAGTTTACAGACCTCCATTTCTTCTGTATGAATTTTTTATGTACCTGCCTATTTATCTAGACCTATAACATGAGAGGGTTCAACTTGATGACTTCATCGGTTCTTTCTAGCTCTTGATCTATGATCCCTGAACTTACCATTTTATACCTCCCCCCCTCCCCATCCCCATGCCTGGAATGCATTCCCTCCTCAATTCTGCTTCGTAGAATGTCTAACGTCCTTCAAAGATCCAGTTAGATAGAACCTTCTAAAGAAGCCTTTCTGAAGTCCCCTGTTATTAGTGTTTTTCCTCCCCCTCTAATTATATTCTATTTACTTTTTGCTTTTTCATGAGTCATCCCATAAAAGCTTTAAAGTTGAAAAGAACTTTAGAGAATATATCAATAGCTATAAGCACTATGTGCCAACTAACATTTATACAGCTAAGATTTACAAGCCACTTCACAGATGTCTCATTTAATTTCTAAAACAGTTCTGTGAAATATGGATTATTATACCCCTCTCTTACAGATAATGAAACTGAGGCTGGCAAATAATAAATGACTTCCCTAGGTTTGCAAAGCTAGTAAGTATTAAAGTCAGGATTTGAACTCAAGTCTTTCTGATTCCAAGTCCAGCATTCTATGTATTGTGCAGGACAATTATTGCCATCAAGGAGATGATATTCTAATGGACTGAGATGTAGTCCATCCCCAGAATTTTATAGAAGAGAAGACTAAGGCCCAGAGAGATTAAGAAACGTGCCCAAAGTGACATGGCTAAGAAAGGTGGGATTAAAGTCAAAGTTTTCTTGCTCAAAAATCCAGTACTCTGGGTACATGTTGTATTCACCCTGTGGTATATAAATTCCATTCAAAAACAGTTATTTATTCATTCATTCATTCGTTCATTCATCCATCCATTTATTTATTTATGTATTTATTTATCCATTTGTTTATTTATCTGTTTATTTATTTATTCATTCATTTATTTTAAACTTTAAAAAAACCATTTTGAGTTCCAAATTCTCTCCCTCCTTTCTGCCCCTCCTCCACCACTGAGAAGACAAGCAATATGATACCCATTACGCAAGAACATAAATTCCATGTTTTGTTTTGATCTTTTTATCCGCAGACTTCAGCACTGTGGAGTCACAAAGTGCTTAGTCAGAGTTTCAATTGACTTATAGAGTAAAGTAAGTCGAGTAGACAGCTCTGCCTTATGTGATTTTAGGGGCACAAAGAGCAGTAGCAGCAGCAGAAGTAGTGTCAGCAGCAGCAGCAGCAGGAACTGCAGAATACTAGCAGCAGTAGTAAATTAGTATTAGTAGCAGCAGCAGCAGCAGCAGTGCCTGCCAAATAAGTGCCTAATAAATGTTGATTGATTCACGGAATACTACTATTACTGATACTACTAATACTATGCTGCTACTGCTATTAACATACTGCTGCTGCTACTAACCATGAGCGCTCTCTAACCGTCTGAAACCATATCTTCTGCTCACAAGGTTCTAAACAGAATCACAGGATCATAGAGTTGGAGCTGGAAGAAACCTTAGATGCCATCTAGTCCAATCCCCTCATTTTGCAGATAAGGAAACTGAGACTCAAAGAGAGAAAGTTGCTTGTGCAGTCACCCAGCTAGAAAGTGGCAGAAATGGGCTACGACCTTGGGTCCTGGGTCTCCCAGTTCCATTCTCATTCCCGCTGTGCCACGTTGCTTTCAAATGTCAGTAACTATCTCTGATCTCCATCTTCTTACCGCCCCAAAATAGTGAGCTAGACTAGTGAGGTGCCCCAGGAACCACACAAAGTACGCACATGGAAAAAACTCACTAGAGGATGGGGTTAAGGAGAACACACAAGAGAACCACATGGCTTACTAAGAAGGATGAAGGGACACGGAATTCCAAACTACCCTGAGTTGCAGGTACACCTCAGAATCCTGATGACCATTGTTGTTGTTGAGTTGTTTCAGTCGTTTCTGACTCTCCATGATCCAATTTTGGGATCTTCTTGGCAAAGATACTGGAGTGGTTCGCCATTTCCTTCTCCAGATCATTTTACAGATGAGGAAACTGAGGCAAACGGGATTGAGTGACTTGCCCAGGGTCACAGAGCTAGTCAGTGTCTCAGGCCAGATTTGACTTCAGGTCCAGCACCCTATCCACCAGGCCACCCAGCTTACCCATAGACCACATCCTGTATCATGGTTCAAGTCACAATGATAGACCCAATGTACTGTCTTGTGACTGAGGCTGATCTATAATATCGTCCCTAGCAGACTGCTAGTACAAGGCTTCACACACTGATTTAATTGCCACTTTCACCACGCCCTCTCCACACTCCCAGAATAATCTCTAGTGGCCCCAGACTGACATGGACACTTCCCAATTTTTATATTCTTCCTGTTACTGATATCCCCCATGCCCAAGTAGCAATGCCTGGTTACTCCATGCCCACAACCCTTCTGAGTCAATGACAACAAACAAATATTATTGTAATTGCCGTCTCATTCTTTCCATCTTTTTTCTATAGGATTCAAACAGAAGTAGTGCTGGGAAAAAATCACCATCCTATTATTATTGTATATTTGATATCCTACAGACTATTCTATTGCTGGACAAAATAACTGGGTTGTTTTTTAGCTGAATAGAAGTATTACAATTTAAGCTTAGACTCTGCAGTCTGAGAGCATTTTTGGTACAACTCCTAGGATGGTGAGGATGATATGCACCTTATTCTGTTCTCATGTGACTTTGGTCTCTTTAGCCAGTTTCCTGTATTTTGAAAGCTTTTTCTTGTAATAATAATCATAATAATGATAGCTAGCATTTGTATACCATGTTAAGGTTCACAAAGTACTTTACATATATTTACTCATGTAGCTGAGAGATAGAATATTCGGGTTGGTGACATCTATTAAAAATGTCATTCTTTGGTTTATTGGCTGATTTCTCCAGGATGCCTTTGACCAACTAGGTCATGTTTTGGTATGTACGTGGGAGGTGGTAAATTTTTAGAGCTGCAATGATGACTTGCACAGTTTTGACTCTTTCTTTTCATTATAAGCATTGATCACTAAGTCCGAACTCCTTAAGGATATCTTTCTGTAATTTGGGGTGGCAGTGCCCTGGTCCTGAACTGTCAATCAAAACTCCTCTGTTTCCTCAGACAAATCTGCATGATTCAACCATTTATTTGGTGCTTCTTTGTCAATATGTTATTAATTCAGTTTGTGTCGATGTTGCCTGTGGAGGGACTTTCGATTGCCCTTGTGGTTCTCAGTCATTTCATAGACTCTGTCTGGAGGTAAGCCACTTTCAGTCACAGTCAACAAATCTAGTGCCTATTAATCATCCTTTACCATTTCTCCATGAATTAATACATATATTAATCCCCAAAGTATTTGCATAAGCTTCTTTTTTTTTAAATCTGTGTATCATGTGTTCCTTTTTGGTATGGAGGTGGCAAGTTTTCTATAGCTGTTTTAGGGAGATTAGTCCTGTGTTTTGTAGGGGTATTTGTTAGGATACTTTCCAGATCTGGTATGGTCCATTTTAAAGTTCCCATGGTATCCATTAAGACTGATTTTTACCCAGGTATTAATTGCTTCAAACATATTTTTTCCCATTCAGCTTTAATTCCAGGATGTCAGTAAGTCTCTTAATGTATTTGGCCTTCTTCTTGACATCTTTATGACTTTATGCATGAGAGGTTTTTACCTGGAGGAGCCCGGGGTATTCGTAGGGATCTTCTTTGTAAAATAGTTCAATGTGACCTACAGATTCATGGTCTAAGCTTTCAGCCTTTTCATGGAATGTGTTAACAGTTTTATACTTTTCAAGTCCAAATGACATTTTGATATAATTGCATAAAGGTTCCATGAGATAAAAGAGCTACTTAAGGTATTTTTCTAGTGGAATCCTGTAGCTTGATGTCATCCATATATGTCAAGAGATTAATAAGGTGTTTTTGTTTAACTACTTCCTTAATTTGATAGTCATATTTCTTTCTATTTAGGCTAAATGATAATGGACCTTAATGGGTTAAAACCATCACCCTGAAAATGCTATGCTTTATTTGAATTCTTCTTTATGTTATTGTATTAAGCTCTCGTTATGGGTCAGGAGTTATGATAAGCATTGAGGATACAAACAGAGGAAAACTGAAAGGCAGTCCCTACTCTCAATGAGCTTACACTCTCTTGGGTGGGTGTTAATATGTAGGAGGAAGCTGAAAAGCAAGGGGGTAACAAGGAGGAGAATGGAGGAAAAGTATGGACAGTCAGGAAAGGAGTTGGGAGAGGAGTGGAAGAGGGAGTACGGGGTTGGTCCTTGTTGTCGATGTTGTTATTGTTCAGTTGTTCTCAGTCATGTCCGACTCTTCGTGACCCCATTTTGGGGTTTTCTTGGCAAAGATACTGGAAGAGTTTGCCATTTTCTTCTCTAGCACATTTTACAGATGAGGAAACTGAGGCAAACCAGGTTAAGTGATTACCCAGGGTCACACAGCTGTCTGAGGGTAGATTTGAACTTATGAAGATGAGTCTCCCTGACCTGGGCCTGGCACTCTATTACTTTGCCACCTAGTTGCCCACAACCTGGTCCTTGTCCTTCTTTAAAATGGAGTTTCTCAATGGAACTTATCAATCAGAAGATGGGGCCTCAGGGGTTGAAGGATCTTCTAGGGTGAGTAGCATTCTGGGATATGGAGGGGAAATCCAGAGAATCAGAAGCATTTTAAAATAAACAACAGTTTTCCATGGGGACATAAAAAACTCTAGCATTCTCAATGTACTTGAGTCAGTTTTATGTGTTAGTAGTATGTGACAAAGCCATAATATGGAACTTTTTCAAAAGACGTGATAATCAACAAAGGCAGTGCATATATTACAGTACTTTCAGGCAGCTTGTTCAATAATCATTCAATCAATATTGCTCTTTATATCCTTGGGACTTTTTGGAGTACTCTTTTTGCTCCCTGGCCAATATGTTGCTTTCTTATAAGTGTTATTGATTTTTCATGATACAAACTTTGAATACTTTATATAAAGTATGGCCTATATTTTATGACCCTATATTTTGAGAGGCATATGGTCTGCATTTTGAGAGGTCAATCATGTTTTTGTCCCTTGGAACAGATTTATAAAAACCTTCTTTTAAGAAAGGTGGGATTAGACTTTTGTATGAGAGGAAACTGGTAAAGCCCCTTGCTAATAATTCATGCAACACTGTGAAGCATTTAAACCAATTATTATGGATCTTATCCAATGCAATTTTCCATTTTTGAGGAGAGGCTAAAATTTTCATCACCTTCTTTAATGTAACTATAGCACCACTCATTATGTTAGTAGTGGTTTGCCAGCTTTCTCTTTCTTGTTCGATCCACTTTGCCTCTTTTGTTGTTGTGGAACTTCTTGCAACCATATAGAAGAACAAAAATTTTCCACATCCTCCTTCTGAAAGGATTCTTTTACTTCTCAGCCTTCTACAGTGACATCATCCTAGATCACAGGAGCTCAGTGCTAGAGCTGGAGGAGACCTTAAAGTCTGTCTAATGAACGTCTTTATTTTACAAATGAGAAAACGGATTCCCAGCAAATAACTTGCCCAAGGTCACACTGGTAGTCAATGGAAGAACAAAGATTTGAACTCAAGCCTCCTGACACCAAATCCAGTGTTCCTTCTATTGTGTCACCCTGCCTCCACCATTTCTGGCTGTGAACCCTGGAGTTCAAGTGGGCAAGGCAAACTAGCTATCTGACTTCTCCAGGGTCGCAGCAGTGGAGCTTTTATTTCTCAACCACTCAACCAACAAGGACAACCACCAAGACAAAAATTAAACAAAATATTGTGCTAAGGGCTAAAGATATAAATAAAACATTAAGAGGGTAGCTACTCTCAAGGTGTTCACATTCTAAGTGGGGGGAGGAGAAAAGATTTGAAGGAGGTTTTAACCACAGGATAGAGGGAAAGGCCCAATGGTCTTTACATTGCGGGGGCCAGGCAGATGGTAATACATCTTGCTTAGTAGCACTTCCACTGCCAAAACCACATCTGTTTTTGAAATTGAACCATTTGACTAGCCAAGGATTTTGGAGGGGACAATTTTGTTTTCTGTTTTTTAGTAGCTGTGGCTGCTGAAGAGGTGGAGTCTGCAGTGTCTGAAAAAGCTGTTGCTGGGTCCATCTCCTCAGAGAGTGCTCTCCTGGGTGATGGCTTTGAGCCAGGATGGTGTAGTATTAATGTGGATGGGTGGGGAAGATCTTTGATCACATTAATACTGCAGATGGTAGGGCCAGTGGCCTGGAGAGCTGAGTGCTGTTGCTAGGGCTCTTGGGTACTGGGTCCTGGGTTGTTCCTGCCACAGTCTTAGGGGATATAGCAGCTTTGGTTTGGACCTGCTGGTACATATAGCATCCTGTCCTTCCCTCAAGATGTGTTGATACGTTGACTAAGATACCTTGCCTTCCTGTTTGTGGCAGCGAATAGGGGATTAATGGTGGTAGTGATGGGGATGGTCCCATCACAATAGGGGTTATTGCTCTGGGATGGCTAAGGGGATTGGGTTGGAAGCAGGACTAGAGAGCTCTTCTGTTCCCTGGGCTCTTGGGCTAATCCGTTCATTAGTGACAGTTGGTCAACAGGAGAGGTTTAGTTTAAGCATGCTTTGGTGACAGAGAACTGTAGCCTTTTGGCTCTCTCCTTCTCTCTCTCCATCCTATAAAGCAACCCACAATTCAACCCAGCCAGCACTTTACCCTCCCTCCTTTCCAGGTGGACTAGCCTCTCTCTTTCTCCTCCTACTATGTCAATGATCATGTCAATAATTATGGGCCTGCTTTTTCTTCCCACCAGTTGTAGAAAGAGCACAGAGTCTCAAACCCTGTGGGTTAGAGTAGATAACCTCTGAGGTCCTTTCTACCTTTGAGAGTCTTCCCCTACCTCACCCCACGTTACTGTAAAAACATTCTCCTTCCCACTCAACTGAATTTAATTACTTCTTGTATTATTCTCACATCATGAATTACATAGTTGATTCGAGGGTGTAGTTCACATTATTTGCCTCAGTGCTGCTTGCCTGGGGCATGTGTGCCAAAATTGCTAGTTAAATATCTGAAGGGTTGTCATGTGGAAGAGAGATTATACTTGTTCTATTTGCCCCAGAGACTAAAGCCAGAAACAATGAATTGAATTTACAAAGAAACCCATCTGAACTTGAAAATTTCCTAAGAATAGGAACTGATTAAAAGGAGAAGAAAATTCCTCAAGAACTGGAGGTCTTCAAGGGAGGCTGGAGGACTATGTGTCCATCTGTTATCATAGGAATTTCTTTGAGGTATAAGTAAGACTGCACGGTTTCTCAGATTCCTTCCACCTCTGAAATTCTGAGGTTATGTATGTGATGCTGGGTCGGAACTTGGGGGGACCGGATTTTCCTTCCAACTCTGCCACTAATGACTTGGTCGACAAGTGTCAAGTCACTCACCCTATCATCTGGGCCTCAATTTCCATCTCTTGTGGAATGTGATAGTAAGGTGCCTCTCTGTTCTAATATTGTGCATTTCTGTGGAGTGGAGCTATAGCGCCTTTGTGAATGATCATAAAAAAAATAGACTCATTTGCTTTGTTTTCCAGTGCTGCATTTAATCTCATGTCTTTGTCTTTACATGTAAAAGAGCAGAGAAAGGTTTGAGGGAAGTCTGAATTAAATTTCTTAGCAGCTGAGCCTAGGCTAATATTTCCCTTTACTTCAGCCTCTCTTAGTTCCCTAATCAGCTCCTTCCCTGGTTAGGGAACCTCTCAACGGGCAAAGGACAAAATGAGATATTTGGCTTTCAGCTTTGAAAATTCTGTAATACGCTTGCACTAATGTGGATTCAACTGCATGGAAGGATTGGACTGTTTTCAACTCGTAAGAGAGATTTGTCTCTTGAGTCAAAGTTACAGGTTTGAGAATCATTGGATGTGAAGACTTGACCATCAATACACAAACATCTTGTAATCATCTCCTATGGTCCCAGTCAGTCAATACACATTTAATAAGCCCTTACTATGTGCCAGGCACTGTGCTAAGTGCTGGGGATAGATAGCAAGGGCAAAAGAGATAGTCTCTGCTGTCAAGTAGCCCACTGTCTAATGACAGAGACAATATGCAAACAGCTATGTCTGAACAGGATATATAAAAGATAATTTGAAAATAATCAACAGAGGAAAGGCACTGGTAATAAGGAGAATTAGAAAAGACTTCTTATGGATGGTGAGATTGTCCTTGGGACTGGGTGAGAGCTAGGAGTGGAGTACCCAACAAACATTTCTTAAATGCTTACTGTGTGCCAGGCACCATGTTATGCCATGAGGCTAAAAAGACACAATGAAATGATTCCTGCCCTCAAGAAGCTTAGATTCTGTTGGGGGAGATAGCATGTACACAAATAGGTATGTATAAAATCAATACAGGATAATTTTTTTAGGGTAGGCCATAAGCAGCTAGATAAAGGCAAAAAGAAAGGCTTCCTGTGGAAGGCATTGTTTGAGCAGAGTTTTTTTTTGAAGCAAACAAGGGATTCTAAGAGAAATTCCTACATCAGCATAAGGAATTTTGCTGAAGTTACTTGTCCCTCTCTTTATCTAATAGACAACCATCATAGGGTTATGGGTTGGGAAGAAATTAAACTCTGGCCTGCAGTCTCTTGGGATAAGGATTTCTTTGGGGCCAGACTCTTCCCAGTCCAGTCTGTCTTTCATTCAGCTCGATTTCCCTAAAGCTCAGATCTGATCACACTATCCCCTTACTCAATGAACTTTATGTTTCCATATTGTTTTCAGTATCCAATAAAACATCCTCCGGCTTTTTGAAGCACTTCAGAATTTGACCTCTTTTTGCCTGTCCGGTTTTCTTACTTTCCACTTACTCTACATTCCAGTGACAATGGCTTGCTTACTCTTCCTTGATCACACCCTGATCTATCTCTTGACTCCATTCCTTTCCACTGGCCATCTCCCATGCCTGGAGTGCTCTTCCTCTTGCCTCTACCTCTTCATGTCCATGATTTCCTTCAAAACTCAGCACAAATATCATCTGCTGCAGGAGGCCTTTCCTGGTCTAGTTTTCTCCATACTCTCCCCAACCCAGCACCTTCCCTCTGAGATTTCCTTCCACCTACAGTGCTCTCTTCTATCAGTATATTTTTTATGTACCTAGTTATTTACAAGTTGTCTTCCCCATTAGAATGTGAGCTTCTTGAGGGCAGGAACTAGTTAATTTTTTTTTCTTTTTAACCCCTCCACCCAGACCTAACACAGTGCCTGGCACATAGTAAGCATTTAATAACTGTTTGTTGAGTACTCTGCTCCTAGCTTCCATCAAATCACAGCTTAAATCCCTCTTTGCCTTTCCTTGTAACCTCAGAACTTAGCACAATGCCTATAACATAGTAAACTCATAATAAATGCTTATTAACTGACTGAGCAGAGTAGTCTCCAGAAGAGATCCGGGTGGGGCTGAGATATCTCTGAGATCCCCTGTGATAATATTCATTAAGAATGTTCAGATATCACATTAGGCTTTGGAATAAGTAGACATGGCTTCAACCAAAGCATGAGTAATAGACATGGCCTCAGCCAAAGCTTAAGTAGCTCTTCTACCAGGACTTCAAATCCCTTCCTTATACCTTTAAAATCCTGTAGTCTAATGCCACACATCGCTGTACACCAAGGAAATATTAGCGGACTGCAAGTTCCAGGAGAATAGAGTATCTCATAAGGAAGGCTCTTTTTCCTCAGCTTTTGCCAAGGGCATTGCTAACAGGTTACAGTGGTGACTTCCAAAGGAGTCGTTGCTGCTGGAGAAGGAAACCATGTTTCACTGAATGCAATTAGAAGGCAGTAGATTCATCAGCCACTGATGGGGTTTGAGAGGTTCAGGGACTCCCCACCCCTCAAAGACCAGAATATTGAGCAGAGTCATCTGGAATGAATTCACAGACTTAAGCAGTCTTTGAGTCAAGTTGGCAAAAGTTCATTGTTATGCTATACAGAGGGCAAAAATTCTTAAGGAACTAGCCATCTAAAAGGGGTACAGTTAAAGGTTATATAGGATATTCTATAATAGAATATGTGCTAAATATGCTAACTAGGTGATTCAGGGTGGGATTAGGGAGTGGTTGAAGAGTGGTCAGTTCTTAAAAGAAGATGCACTTCTTGTATCTACTGGGCAGGCATTTTAACAAACCCAAGGGTGGGGAAAGGGGGCTACAAGGAGGTATGGTTTTTAGGCCTGCAACATCACTAAGTCAACTAGCTATCAGGGATGACTGAGGAATGCCCAGTCTGCCACCCATCAATGCCTTGTTTGACAAGATAGATGTAGGGAGGAGTCCAGGATGTATATAATGAGGTAGGGAGCTGGTAGAAATAGTCCAGTGGGTACAGAATATCTTTATAAACTAGGAATTCATACCAATAATCCTTACAGGTGCAGTTTGTTACTGTACCAGGGAGAAAGATAAGTGTTTTGCTGGGGCCCACTCATGAGTAATTGCTAGGCTTGGTGTTCTTGGGCTGGGGAGAAACTGCCAGGGATAGTCTTTTGAGGCTAGGGAGATATGTGATCTTGGAAATGGGGTCCAAGCACAGGCACCCAAGCACCCCATCATCACCACTATAAATTATTCTTTATTGTCCCTTCAGTTTAATAAGCATTGTTTAAGTACCTACTAGGTGCACTGGCACTGTGTCAGTCTCTGAAGATACAATGACAAAGTAAAAATCTTTAAAACCTCTTTGCCTTTAAGAAGCTTACGGGATACTCTCAGGATGAAGCATGTACATAGATAAGTAAATAAATGATGATTTGAGGAAGGAAAGAACAGTAACAACCAGTGGGATATGGAAAAGCTTCTAGTAGGAGGGGATATCCAAGATGAGCTTCGAAGGAATCCACAAATTCCGAAAGGGAAAATTGAAGAGGAAATGAATTCCAGGCACATGGTGTATCCTGTGCAAAGGCAGACAGATGGGAAATGAAGTTCCAAGTTCAGAGAACAGTTAGTAGAGCACTAAGGCTGGAACATACAGTGAACTAAGATGAGTAATGTGAAATAAATCTGGAAATAAAGCTTGGAGTCCCATTATGAGAGTCTTAAAGCAAAATGCCAAACAGAAGAGTTTGCATTTTCTCTGGTAAGCAATAGAGAACCAATGAAGCTTCTGAGATAGAAAAATGACAAAGATGGTTTGGCAGCCTTGTGGAGGATGACTAAGACAAAGGAGGGAACTGAGGCAGGGCCATTTATTAGGAATCTATTACAATGGCCCAGGGAAAAGGTAATGAGGTCTTGACTATCATACTTGGTGTGGGAGTATGTAAAAGTTACTGGTCTGCAGCATTCTTGCCTGCTTAGAACCAATAGCAAAGTTCCTAAAAATGGATTTTCCCAACCTAATAGTTATTAGGGCAATGATAAAATTGCTGCAGAAGCACATGGAAGGAGAAAATGCCTGCCCATGTGGACTAAGAGGGGAGTTAATGGGACTGCATTCTTGAAGCTCAACCTCCTGCATATAGGAGAAAGGGGTTTTGATTTCCTAGACAACAGAATTCTAGAATCTCGATTTCAAGACAGAGAGTATCAGCAAGGGTGGTTGCCTCAAAAATAACCCCAAGTTTGAGAGTTCAGAGAGTCATCCTTAAAGGAAAAGGAAGGGCTTTCTCTGCTCCTCTTGGAGAACCAAGAGGATAGGCTAACCATCCCCTGAAGCCAGAGGAGCAGTAAAAGGAAATTTAATAATGGTAGCACAAAAAGAAATCTGGATCTTGCCACTATTTGCCTTGGCTCTCTACTACCATTAGCGATAGATATCGTTGAGGTCTGAATGGAAACCTCCAGTCTAGCAGCTCCAAAGTGTGTTTTCCTTCTGGGAGGGAGTCCAGGCCCTAGGAATCTGGGAGGCTGTGCATGGGGTGAGCTGTGGGAATGCTAGAGATTCACTGGAATACCCATGCATTGTATCAATGGCAAACTCAAATTAAGTTCCTCCTAAGGAGGAGTTGCTATGAATGATTTTATGTCTACGGGCTTCTGTAAGATAGGAAAGGAGGGAGAGAGAGAGGAAAAAAATAGGAGAGTCAGAGGAAAAGAGGACAGGGGGTGCAGCTAGGTGGTGCAGTGAGTAGAGTACCGGCTGTGGAGTGAGGAAAACCTGAGTTCAAATCCAGCCTCAGACATTTGACACGCTTACTGGCTGTGTGACCTTGGGCAAGTCACTTAACCCCAATCACCCTGCCTTCCCCCCCTCAAAAAAAAAAGAGGAAAGGAGGGAGAGAAAAAGTGGAGAAGAATGCAGAGAGAGAGATTAAGGGTAGGCTATTACCTTGTAAAGATCCGCTTAGTCAGCGATTGTTCTGTACAGCATAACAGTCAGTAATGAGATTCCTCTTAATGCCCAATGAGCCTGGGTAGTTCAGTGCTGAGTCACACAAGTCTGCAGAAATAGTTAGGGTCTTCATTGTCTCCCAAGTGCCCAAGGGCTAAGTTAGTACATGGGGTTGGCTGGAAGCTGGCAGAGCAGCTTTGAACCATGCCCTGTTACATACAGAGGATGAAACTAGAGCCCAAAACATTTCAAGTGACTTGCCTAAGGTGAACCAGACAGAAAGTACCTAAGGCAGAGTTTGAATCTAAGTCATTATAATTCTAGGTTTGGCCTTTTATTAGTTACGGGAGACCTATTTACAGCTTGGAGGGGAGGAATCAGGGAAGGCTTCATGGAAGAGTTAATTCAGATGAGCCTTAAATAATGGGCTGGATTATAGCAGGTGGCATGGAGGAAGGAAGGGGAACACATTCCTGGTAGAAGAAACAATTTAGGCAGAAGCAAAGAACAGCATGAAATAGGGAGGGGAACACAAAAAAACCACCTATTCTATCTGTCTATGGCAATTACTAGCTACGGAATAATGGCAAGTCATGTAGCCTCTCTGATCCTCAGTTTTCTTATCTGTAAAATGGGGATAAAAATTCCTGGAGTGCTTATCCCACAGGCTTGCCATAAGGATGAAACAAAATAATGTATAAAGTACCTATGGTCCTTCAAGTGCATTATAAATATAAACTGTTATTAAATAAGTAGAAAACTACAGGGCATGTTCAGGGAATAGCAAATGATTTGGCAAGACCATTGGATTTATTCAATGGAGTCATGGCAGAAAATCCTGGAGAGGTAAATTAGGACCAAACAATGGAGGCCAGTCTAAATAGTTTGAACTTTATTCTGTAGGAAATGGGGAGCCATTGAAGATTATTGAACAAAGGAGTGACATTATCATCCTATATATCAGAATACTCTGACAAAACCATGTAGGAAGTGTTAGAGAAAGTGGAAACTTAGAAATTAGTTAGGATACTTTTATAGTAGTTCAGGGAGAGGCAAGGGGAAATGGAAAGGAAGCAACTGATGTGGGAAACCTGAAGAAGGCAGAATCTACAGTTCTTGGTGAGTGGCTGGGGGGGGGTGTGAGGAAGAGGAAGGTATTTGTAGTAAATGCATTGTTTGTGTGAAATTTGCAGAAAGAACATTGGTTCAAATGAGAAAAATATGAAAATCATTTTGTAAAACTTGATGTGTTACATAAATGGCGGGTATCATTATCTAGGTTTTTATGCCACAAATAAAATGTGACCTCTATAAAGTGAACATGATATGCTATGTGTGTGCTGTACAGTACCCACTACTCTTTGAGCACATAATGAATACATTAAAGTCTCCCAGTGCTTTGATGATGTGAGCTTAAAAGCAGAAATATCCTTTCAACAATGTCAAAACATCATTTTCTTAAGAAGAGGTTCATAGGATGGATGGCTGGATAGATGGATGGATGGATAAATCAATAGGTGGAAAGGTAATTATTTGTCAATAAGCATCTATTAAGTATCTACTATGTGCCAGGCACTGTGTTATATACTAAATGCTGAGGCTACAAATACAAAAGTAAAGACAGTCTCTGCCTTTAAGGAACTTATATATAATGGGGGAGACAAAATGTGTAGGGGAAAGGTCACCAGGGAGAGGGCACTTGTAATTTAATTAAGGTAGGATCTTTTTATTGTTTTAGAATGCTCAATTAATTAAGTGTCTTTGATTAAGCCTTACTAGGTGTAAAGCCCCAGGCCCAAACCCCTATTTACTAGGTCCTAAGCCCATGTTCAGCCCCCAGGGCCCTAAAACCAGAGCCAATAGTATGCTCCTAAGTTCTGGTTGCTCAGATGACTTTTGATGATGTCAAAAGACTGTATAAATAAAGAGAATAGAGTTGTTTGCTTGAGGCTCTCACTCCTGGAGGAGTGTTAGCATGTGACTCTGGGCAGCCACTCTAAGAGCTTCCCTGCTGGTCACCCCAGATGTTGATGGTTTCTTGGTAACTATGGATTGTGATCTGGTCTGTTTATGTTGTGTATGTTTGTAACTTGTTTGGATTTGCTCTGAAGTTCAGGTTGCTGGCTTTTCCTCATGAACTAAGTGAGTTTATATGTATACGCTGTATTAAAATAAAATTGTTAACCCCTTAATGCTACTTTCCTTAGTAAAGCAGATCAAAAGAACCTGTGCTGGCAGCTTTCTTGTTGTTGAGCTTGTGTTGGTCTTTCACTCCCACAACAGCTGCTAGCCGAATTGCTGCAATAGCACTTTGGTTGCAAAAGCTAGAAGGGTGGTAAGTGGGGTCATAGGGAATTAGACCTTTATGTCCCTTTCAAAAACAATGGCAAAGTTGATTTGATCATAGTTCCAGAAGAAGGGGGAAGGGCTGCTGGAAAGAGTTTATGTGGCAATAAGGTGTTGATGAGGCTACCAGAAAGAAGAAAATGGCAAGAGAACAGGGACTGAAGTGGCCTGGCCTGGCCCAGAAGAGGCACTCACTTATCATACTTGAGAAGAGAAGTTCTTTGGTTAAAGGCTTACTTGCCATGGACAGCAAGACTATAGGGAAGATGACCCCAGAATAAAGAGAACTAGAGCTGGAAGGGACCTCAGAGGCCAAGTAGTCCCACCTCTTCCTTTTACAGATGAAGATGATAATGTAATCTTAAAGACCAGAAATGTCCATTCAACAATTTCAGCATTTTCAAAACCAGGCAAGGCAATGGGTGTTAAGTGACTTGCCCAATGTCACACAGCTAGCTAGTAAGTGTCAAGTGTCTAAGGCCAGATTTGAACTCAGGTCCTCCTGATTTCAGAGCTGGTGTTCTAGTCACTGTGCCACCTAGCTGCCCCACCAAAACCACATTTTCTTAAGCATAGATTCATAGGATGGATGGATAGATGGATGGATGGACGGATGGATGGATGGATGGATGGATGGTAGATGGCTGAAGAACTGTGACCCAGAGAGGTTAAGTAATTTGCCCAAGGTCAATGCCAGAACTGTGATTTGAACACAAGTCTTCTGATTCTATATTCAACATGCTTTCCACTCAGCACTGCCTCCTTCAAAGCAAAGTAATAGAAAAAATTTTAAAACTATGAAATTGGCTTAAAATATCTTTTAGAAGAGACAAAATTGGAACAAAAGGGGGATATATCCAATTAATGTCTACTTTGGAAAATCAACTCATCATTTCTATAAGTGCTCCTAAAATATTTCCAATTCTTTGCAACCCTTATTAATTTCTACAATGACTTCTATGTTGTTGTTGTTCAGACGTTTTAGTCACATGTGAATCTTTGTCACCCCATTTGTAGTTTCCGTGGCAAAGATACTGGAGTGGTTTGCTGTTTCCTTCTCCAGCTCATTTTAAAGATGAGGAAACCAAGGCAACCAGGGTTAAGTGACTTGCCCCAGGTCACACAGCTAGTAAGTATCTGAGGCCAGATTTGAACTCAAGTTTTTCTGACTCCAGGCCTGGCACTCTATCTACCACACCAGTCAGTTGCCTTTGACTTCTATACTTAATCTATTGGGTCAATTTATTGGTTAGGGATGTTAAAAATTTGCAATTAGTGTCTAAAAAGTTCTGAGGGCAAAAGTTTCATTTAACTAATTTACTGATTTAATTCTTCAGTTAATGTGATGTTCAAGACAGTAGCTTATTGAAGAACAGGTGATAAAGATGATTTAACCCATCTCGGTTCATCCCTTTGTTCAATCATTCATCAAGTACATAGTAAGCCTCCCCTTTACCATACATATGTGCATGGTATCATGGGAAATACAGTTACTACCCTCAAGAACACGTCTGAATAATCAGCATCACTCTTGGCTCTGGCATCCCTGAAATCCCCACAGCTGGAACTCTTGACCTTGCCTATGAGCTTAGCCCTGCCCCAGGCTTCTTGGGTCAAGCCAAATCCACTTTGCCATAATTTAAAACCCCATATTGAGGATAACTGGAATGTATGACAAGATGTGACCGGAGAGTGGTAGCAATAGCAGTAGTAATGAAAACTCACATTTACAAATGGTTTTACAATTTATAACGTGCTTTCCTTACAACCACTCTGTGAGAATGTTGTTGGTTAGTCACTTTTATGGCATGTCTGACTCTTCATGACCCCATTTGGGGTTAGTGATTTGATATTTCCTTCTCCAGCTCATTTTACAGATGAGGAAATGGAGGCAAACAGGGTTAAGCGACTTGTCCAGGGTCACACAGCTAGTAAGTGTGTGAGGCTAGATTTGAACTCAGGAAGAGTAGTTTTCCTGACTCCAGGCCCAGTACTCTATCCACTGCGCCATGCATCAGCTCTTTCTCTGTGAGATAGGTATAAGCAAAGTCTTATAAGAATTCAGAGCAAGGGAGGACAACTTTCAGCTAGAGGTAGATAATCCTGGAAGACTTCATGGAGGAGCTGTCATCTGAGTTGGGTCTTCAAGGAGGTAGAACATTTTGATAAGTGGAAATGAGAGATAGGGATGTCATGAGCAAAGGTAGAAAAAGAGGTGGAAAAAGTCCAATGCATATCCAGTGAATAATAAATAGTCCAGTTTGGTTGGTGCATAATGTTCATTGATACAGTGGGAGACAAGGTTGGAGAAGTAGCTGGATGCTAGACTATAAAAGGCCATGAATTCTAGCCTGAGAAAACTGGGAGTTTATTTTGTAGATACTGGGGAGTCATTGAAAGGTTCTGAGCAGGTGAGTAACACCATCAAAGCAGTGCTTTTTGGTAAGGCAACTGTATGAAGGATGGTCTGGAGTAGCCAATTAGAAGGTTATTTTAATAATTCAAACATGATCATCTAAGCTAGTGTGATGTCAGTGACAAATGGAGCTGAACCCTCTCACCTTTGACCTCCTCCTCTTGGAGCCTCTGCCTTTGTTCAAAGACTAAGCTTAATTTCTTACTGTACCAAATTCCTTCCATAGAATATAAGCTCCTTGAGGGCAGGGTCTGTCACTGTACCCCTATTGTCTACCAGAGTGCTTTGCATGTATTAGGTGATTAATATTTGCTGACTTAAATTTAATCATATGGCAAGAAAGATAAAATGTTGGGAAATCTATAGGATATGGTGACGTATTTGAGGGTGAGTGGGTGAGGAGCAGATCTTGAACACCCACTGCTTAAGGGGTCCCTTAGCTACAAAAATGAGAAAGTTTGGAGGAGGAACTAATTTGGGTGTAGGAAAGAGAAGAAAATTCTTTTTAAACTCCTTTCCAGCTACATAGGATTTGAGGTGTGAACAGAAGATTCAGGTGGGGATGTCCAGCTGGCTCATCCCATTCTCATAAAGCTGTCAGCACAGCAAAAACTTATCACTCCCTATCACTTACCAACCAGTTGATAGTAGTTTAGTAAGTTAAAGAAAGCCACCCAGGGATAGCTGTGCTGAGCACACACTTCCTGTTTATCAGCTGAAGTTATCTCTTGGTAGAGACAGGGGAATAATTCTGCAGTAAGCTTTTATAGCTACATAGCTAAATAATTCATCCACTATATTGTACCAATAAAAATAATGTGCTTCCTATATGCAATTCACTGTAGCTGATATCAACTGGATTGATAACACTGTATATTTTAGAAAGATTTTAAGAAAGCCCCTATATAAAAAGTAGTTAATTATACAAGTTTATTATATTTTCTCTCCTTCTGTCTCCTTCACGCCTTCTTTTTTTTCTATTCCCTTCTTCCTCCTCCCCTCCCTTCCTTCATGTTTTTTGTCAATTAAAAACATTTTCTCATTTACTTCCTTTCTTTCCTTTCTATGTTTCCTTCCCTTATTTAACATCACTTCAGTTAAAACATCAAAATGGTACTCCCACTTTGGTTCTGGCTGACCCCTGAGGCTCCTTGCATTTAAATGTTTTTTTTTTTATTTCTAATCTATTTCTTTGGGAATGATTTCTCTTCTTCCCTGTCTTTCCTTTTTACTTGATAATTCTGGCTTCAGCAGGTAGAGAATGATATTGTTGGAAACAGGGTCAGTATAAACCAGGCAGTTCAAGGTCACCTCTTTCCTCTGTTGCAGACTTTTTACATCTCTTTTCATCAATTCTCCATAGTCATGTTGCCTTTGCAGATGTTCTTAGGAGAATATTCAGGAATAAGAGAGTGAGGCCAAAGTTGGTCTATCTGGCTGCCAGGCCCTAAATGGACTGGCTGGCTGGATTTATGATGGCATTTGCTGCTTGGCTCATTGCACCACAGCCTAGACTTTGAGAAGCTCTTCTTATAAACACTTTAGCTCCTATCGATGACCTAGAAAGTTATGGAAACCAGCAGAATCCACAAATCTCTGGCACATTTCGTCTGAGCTACTCTTGCCTCCAGCCCAGTGTTCAATTCTTAATAGTTAGGGTTAGGCTACATTTCTACCAAAGTTGTACTCTGATGCCTCATAGCGGTATGGAGATGACCCTGCTTCTCAAAGGTTGGACCAGTGGACCACAAGTTCTGCCCTGTCCTACCAAGTTAAAAAATGGTCTATGTCATCCAATAATAATAGTAGCTAGCATTTATATAGTACTTTAAAGTTTACATTATCTTACTTGATCCTCAGATAACCCTGTAAAGTGGATGTTATTATTATTATCCCATTTTACAGAAGAGGAAACTGAAGTGACTTGTTCAGGTCATGTAACTAGTAAATGTCAGGCAGAATTTTAACTCTGCTCTCAAGAAGACAGCTGAAGGAATTAGGGGTAATGTAATTACCCTCACACCGTGAACCCCAGGAAGACTCCTAGTTTCAAAGACTAACAAGCCAAAAACCATGAAAAGAACTTTCCCCATCTGAATCCCATGGTATAGGAGCTTTCCCAGCATACACTGAAGCGATCAACCTGCCTGTTCCTTACCCATCTGCCCACTGATTGTTGTTCACTTTACAGAAAAGTCCAATAGTCGACCCTGTTCAACCCTTGATCTTGGTTCCATCCTCTGCTGAAGATTCTCTGAACATATGAAGGTTGCCCTTGGCATTGAGTAGTAACACAGAGCCACAGTTGGGGCTGGAAGCTGGGATGCTGGGGTTGTGGGTTTAACCCCCCTTCTTTTTGCACAGAAGGACATTGAACTGTTCTTGGACAAACTGGATTCTGAGACAGAGGACCTGAGTTTAAATTCTGACTCAGCAATGTATTATTGTGTGACCTTGGGTTTTAAATCCCTAGGCATCAATTTCTTTATCTGTAAAATGAGGGGTTTCATTAGATGATCCATAAGTTTCCTTCAGTTCTATATCTATGACAGAAAATATCCATTAATGCAGGGATACTTAGTTGTTTTTATGTCATGAATCCCTTTTGGGATCTAGTGAAACTCGTGGACCCCTTCTTAGAATAATGTTTTCAAATGCATAACATAAAATACATAGGATTACAAAGGAAACAAAAAATACTGATGTTAACATTAATAGAGATATTATTTTCTACCCATCTATATATGGAAGTCCATTCATGGACCTTTTGGATGTCTTCAGATCACAGGTTAAAAATACCTGTACATGTATCTGTACATGGCCTACAAGTGCAAATCTTTTGCCAAAAGGAGAGACCATGGGTTGTCTCGAATGTCTTTAATTTCCACAAATCAACATTAGTGGTAGTTAAGTTCAGGTGCATTTAAGCATGGTTCTCGACCCCTTTTCTTTCATCTCAGATGCCTGTGTATCTGAATCTTTTGGCACTTTGGTCTCTGCTCCTGATGTTTTTGACATCGCAATGATTTTATTCTCTGACATCCAGGATTGGAACATTGGGGTGGTCTCTGTTGACTCCTAGGGTTCACTGTCCATCTGAATCACATCCATCACTGTCCCACTTCACTCCCCTGCCCTCAACCTTCCCTCTACTGGTCACAGCTATAACCCGGGCTTGGCTCATTCTCACTGACTATACAGGATCACCCCTCCCCTCACCTGCCTTTCATTTTTCAGCCAACAGCAAGACTCTCACCTGCAGCTGAACAATGACATAATATACAGCTCACACTTCTATTGTGCTTGCAGGTTTACCCAGCTTTCCCTTCACAGCCACCCAGTAAGGTATTACAACCATTACCATCCCCATCTGGTAGATGAGGAAACAGGTTCAGAGTGACTTGTTCTGGGTCACACAGCTAGTAAATGACAGATCCTGGTTCAGAATCCAGGGCTCCTGCCTCCAAATCCACCAGACTGTACTTTATCTGTAAAATGAGGGCTTTCATTAGATGATCCCTAAATTTCTTTCAGTTCTATGTCTATGATGGAGAAGATCCATTAATGCAGGGATGCAAGTCTTCCAGAAAAAGTAGATGTAGAAAAGCGTGTGAAACATTTTTATTTCACACAGTCTCATCATTTCATAGCCACATGTCCCTGTTAGGTAATATACAGATACATCTCATTTATTCGGCATCCCTGGGTGATGAGGACCTCTGCGTAAGTGAGTGTTCCTGATAGCTTGAGGCTTCTCCTTTTGGATCATTCATTCAACAGACTTAATTTTAGTTGTTTTGAGGAGAATGGTTGCTAAAATATACACCATCACTTTATACATTTAACGTGTGCTAGAATTGTGGCATGTTAGAGCTGAAAAATCAGAAAATCATCAAAATAATAATAACAGTAATAAATAATCTATATAATGCTTTGAAGTTTGCAAAATACATCACATATATTCTTTCACTGGATCCTCACAACCTCACACTCTGTGAAGCAGGTGCTATTATGGTCTCCATATTTTAGATATGGAGCACGAGAGAGGTTGTGATTTGCCAAGAGGTCACATACTTATTAAGTTTCATAGGCAGGATTTGAATTCAGGTCTTCCTGAGTCCTAGTCCAACACTCTCGCCTTTGTGCCACCTCATCTTATGGAGAAGGAAAGTAAAGCCTAAAGAGATTGGTTTTCATGGTTCTTGACCCCTTTTCTTTCATCTCAGATGCCTGTGTGTCTGAATCTTTTGGCACCTTGGTCTCTGCTCCTGATGTTTTTGACATCGCAATAATTTTATTCTCCAACATCCAGGACTGGGACATTGGTATGGTCCCTGTCAGCTCCTAGGGTTCACTGTCCATCTGAATCACATTCATCACTGTCCCCCTTCACTCCCCTGCCCTCAACCTTCCCTCCACTGGTCTTGGCTATAACCCGGGCTTGGCTCATTCTGACTGACTATACACGATCACCCCTTCCCCCACCTGCCTTTCGTGTCATACAGTTAAGTAAGAGGCCAAGCTGGCATCTGATGCCAACACGTGTGTTCTTTGCCCTGGGACCTACTTCATGTTGCCTCTCCCGGATCATTAAGTGCATGCCTTCCTTCTCCCACCTCTGGTACAGCTGGGGATGCTGAGCCTCTTAAGGGCTGGAGAGACTTGCCCAAATTCTAATATTTTCTTAGTTAAGAGAGGGGATGGAAACCGGGGCTTCCTACCTCCCACTCCAGGGGTCTCCTCGCTCCACCATAATGGCCTTGTGAAACAGAGTGGAGAGAACATAATTTATACTTCCCTTTATCTCTCAGCATCATCATTATATACCTCAGTTGTTCTACTTGACTGGAAGCTGGCAAGTCCTGCAGGGGCTAATGAGCTGTGTGTGGCTATTTGTCTGCAAGTGAAATAGCTCCAGAGGGCCGAAGTTTTCAACCCAGTTTGTCCACCTCCTCCTCCTGCTGTCAGCTTTCATTTCTCACAGTTGTCACTGAATCCTGTCACATCAGGCCAGTATGTCACAGGCTACTTTCTTGATCCCCACTTGTCTGGCCAAGGGCCCCAAGGTAGCTCTGTTCCAAACACAGAGTAAATAAAACACCAAAGTTAGGGAGCAGGCATTTGCTACTCAGAAGGCTTTTCCTCTGACTTCTAGGCCTTATACAGAGGTGAAGAACCTGTGACTTCAGGCCACATGTGGCCCTCTAGGTTCTCAAGTGTGGCCCTTTAACTAAATCCAAACTTTGCAGAACAAATCCCCTTAATAAAATGATTTGTTCTGTAAAACTTGGTCTCAGTCAAAAGGCTGCATCCAAGGACTGGAAGGCCACATGTGGCCTTGAGGCCACGGGTTCACCACCCTTGCCTTAGACCTTTGTCCTAAAAGTTAGGCCTCTGAATAAAAGAAGAGGGAAAGAATGGAGGGGGGGCGGGAATCATGCTACTCTCAGTTTTTCCCTACAATCAATGAAGCTGGGCAGCAAATAGAATTTCAAATATGACCCTCAATACTCTCACTCTTTTATTACTAATATTAACAACAATAACCACTGACAGTTATATAACGTCTTAAAGTTTATAAAGTGCTTGAACTATATTGTCTCCTCTGGGTCTCACAACAGCACCGCGAGATAGTCTGAGACGTATCAGCAGTCTTACTTTAGAGATAAGAAAACAGAGACTCAGCCAGATTTAAGGGTCACTTTGATTACTCAGAGGAAGGATCAGACCGACTCCAAATCCAACACTCTCTCTGCCATGTTGCTTATTTTGATTTTAGGCCACAAAAACATGAAACCATCAAAATAATTCCACGTTTTTCATTTCCTACACCTCTCTTTTGATATTAGTCTTTTTTACTCCATCAAGCCATAAGATAGATCCACACCAGAAACATATTCTACTTTATTGGTGTACTTAATTAATGCACAGGAATTATCTTTCCCACCTGGAAGTTACATTTTTAGCCCATCCTTGATTCATTTTTGTTATTGTTGGTGTTAAGTGCTTTCATTCGTGGCTGATTCTTCCTGACTGCAGTGGTTTGCAATTTTCTTCTCCAGATCATTTTACAGATGAGGAAACTGAGGCAAACAGGGTTAAGTGACTTGCGGGGGTCACACAGCTAGTAATTGTCTGAGGCTGGATTTGAACTCATGAAATTGAGCCTTCCTGATTCTATGGCACTCTATGGCCTGGCACTCTATCCACTGTGCCACCTAGCTTCCCTCTTTGATTCATAGCACATTATACGGAAAGAACTTGAGGCAACATCAAGGCCAACCTCCTTCCCCAAAACGTTTTGTCCTTTTTTTTTGGGAAAGGATGAAGTGAAAACTAAGGTTGAGAGATACGAAGCCATTTGTCCAAGGTCACACAGCTAGTAAGTAGCACAATAGAGAAAATAATGTAACATCTATTCTTGCCACTAAACCCTAATGGCTCCCACTGATGTATAAGCCACTATGACTCTTTAATCTGAGTTCCTGGTTGCAGAACTGATATAATTTTAACCTCTACAATTTTAATCCTAGCCAAGATACATCATGCTATACC